>NC_133312.1:1030761-1037429 GCF_012295235.1 Primulina huaijiensis | reverse complement strand
TATATATATAATCGAAAATTAGTGCCAACCAAACAAACATAAATCAAGCATTATTGTCATCACAAAATTTTATTTTTAGTTATAAGACAGCTATTATATAGTAAATAAATATGATGAAAAATTAAGAATCTGTCATCCATACATGTCATGTACGTGGATTTAAATTGATTTCATTAAATTCCGTCATGGCCTTTCTTCAAAAGTATATTTTATTCTTCTTCTCACATCAATCAATTGATTAGAAAATGATAAAAATTAGTCATTGTACCATATATTTTCGTAAGAATTCACAACATAAACAGTCACAAATTTTAATTTTTATTTTATTTTTTAATGTAGAAGCACAGCCCACAATCAAATCAAATTAAGGCATGAGACTGAGATTGTTTTCGAGTCAACATCTAGTATGTTTTTCCGGATAAAAATTGATAATAAAAAAAGATATTAAAAATATAATATTAATATATGATATTTAGTATCTAAACATGAATGATAAATATTGATATTAGCGACATGTTTTTCTATTCAGATGAAAATCTATATAAAACATTGAAAACATAGTACTAATATATTATATTTGAATATCAACTATTTCAAATATGATGTTAATAAATGATTTTTAGGTATTCAAACATGTGTAGAAAATGTTGGTATTAATAAATTTGTTCCAATTTTATACTTAAATCTTATCTTTTATAGCAAATCTAAAAAATTTAGCACTCAAATATCGTATATCAGTATTGTATTTTCAATGTTTTGTATTGATTTTTATCTGAAAAGATAATATCATATATCATTATCATATTTTCAATGTTTTGCACTAATTTTCTTATGAAAAGACAATTGTATCATTAATAACAATATTTTCTATATATATTTAGGTACTAAAAAAATCATATATTAATACTAAATCTGAAACAATTAGTACTTGAATATTATAGATTAATATCATATTTTTAATATTTTATATTAATGTTCATTTAAGAAAAGTAAAATAGGTTCAAGGAGTTCAAAAATATTTTTCTTATACGAGGATAATTTGTTTTTGAGGATTTTTGATTAATTTACCGATATATATAATCATATAAACATTTAATCAAATGCCTAATTTATAGGAAGTTGACCTTGCGAAAACTTTGAATGTAATTGTTATGCAGAAAAATTTCAACACAAAAATGTGAGAAAGTCGCCTTTCATATGCTTATCCAGCTGTGGGAGTTAAATAGAGATTTATTATAAGATATAGTTTGGTACAATGGATAAGAGAAATATTGATAAATAATTTTTTTTATCTCACGTTTGGTATCTTTTTAGAAAGTTCGTGATAATACCATGGGCCCGTGATAAATAATTTTATACAAAGATAAAATATCTCTTTTATGAGATGTGATACTTTTAATTTAATGATAAAAAACACCACAAATGACTTAATTGCTCTCAATATATAAAAATCATAAACCCTATGGTTCTCTCATTTCACCGCCTCCATCAAATAAATATTTTTATTTATTTATATATATTATATAATATGATAATTATATAAATGATTTTTATAAATCTCAATAAAATTATTAGTTTCACTCGATTAACTTTAAAAATTTATATTTGACTTGACTCGCAAAATTAAGGGCTCAATTATTATATTATATAATATACAAAATTAGGTAAAAATAAATAAATCATGCAAGCACTGTCGGCGCATTAACATATAAGAAATATGAACTAAAGCAACAAATTTGAAATTATAAAATTTATTATGATAAGATTAATTTTATCATTAATATAATTTTGTCATTGCTATCCAAAAACATGCTCAGAAACAACGGTTATTAAATATATTTAACAAAAAAAATAAATTCTATCTATTATAAATATAAATTATATAATTTAGAAATTGAAAGGCATTTGTAAATCAATATATATGCAGATATGAACGTGTCACATGTATAATTCAGATTCATAAATTACACCTATGCTTGCATTTCTTTAAGCAATAGTCTCATAGAATATAAACAAAAAATAGAAAGCAAATGTGAAAAATAATAAATTGTTGGACATAATTCAGAATGCAACATTAATATAATGAAACTTCACAAAAATAAAATTCCATATTAAATTTTAATAATACAAATACATTATAATATTGATATTTTATTTCTCAAGGCTCAATTTTTAAAAAAATTTTTAGGTTATTGAGTTATAATTTTTCTGTGTTATTCTGCAACTGGATGAAAATTTATACTTTATCTTCAGAGGACAATTCACAAGGAAAAACAACCTGGATTGATTTTCACGTGGAGCTCAATAATTCAAAAAGATATTTTTAAAAGCAGTCGCATCAAATCTACGCGCTGATGAAAGTCTCCTTTATCAAGTCTTCTTTGTAACGCGTAAATGGAAGTCTTCCTCCATCTCTATAATCCAGCCGACGATCTAACTTTTCTTTCCCCTTAATTCCAAGCTATTTGCATAATCTTGAACGAGTTTCAGTTTCATTTTCACCAATTTTCAACAATGTCTGAACCCATCATCACTGTGATCCTTACCCGAGTAGAAGCAATTTTGGAAGAAATGATTCGCGAAGAAATAAGACTAGTATCCCATGTCCAAAAAGATGTCGATAACCTGACCCGAACATTCAAATCCCTTAAAGCTTTGCTGCTTGATGCAGAAAAACAACAAGTGAAAGACGAAGCGGTTAAAGTTTGGCTTGATAATCTCAAGGATGTGTCCTATGATGCCGATGATGTTCTGTTCGAATGGCTTACCGCAATCAATAAGTCAAAGAATGACCTGGAAGCTGAAGAATCTTCGTCTTCTATTTATCAAAAGGTGCATTTTTTCTTCACTCTACCTTGTTCTGGTGTGAGAAAAGTGGCCTTACGTAGAGATATAGCTCTTAAGATTAAGGAAATCAACCAGAGACTTGGCCTTATAGCTGTCGATAAAGATAGATATAAGTTGAATCCTCTTGAGGGTAGCGACGGTCTCGATAGGCTTAAAGCGGCGTCTTACGTTGTAGAATCAGATATTCGAGGTAGAGATGTCAATAAGGATACTCTTGTTAGGAAAATGTTGTCCGATAAAAATAAAAAAAAGACTTTAAATGTGACTTCAATTGTTGGCTTAGGTGGGATGGGAAAGACAGCACTTGCTGGACTAGTTTACAAATCTAGTGATGTGTATGAGCATTTTGATATGAGAATCTGGGTGTGTGTTTCCGAGCCTTTTGATGAGATGCGGGTTGCGAAAGCCATCGTGGAACATATTGAAGGGGAGGCACTGTATGTATTTGAACTTGAAACCGTGCTTCACCAACTTAGGAATCATATAGCAGGGCAGAGGTATTTGCTTGTGTTGGATGATGTGTGGACTGGGGAGTGTCGAAAATGGGAGCAAATTTTTAATTCTCTCCGGGCTGGTGCAGCTGGTAGTGTGATTTTAGTGACGACTAGACACGAAATGGTCGCGAAAACAATGGGAAGCAGCTACGAGCTTCTGTTGGGAGAGTTGTCAGAGGAGGACTCGTGGCTTCTTTTTAGTGAAAATGCATTTTCCGGCAGACGCAAGGAGCAATGTGAAGAGTTGGAAGATGTTGGTAGGGAACTAGCTCGTAAATGTAAAGGCTTGCCCCTAGTTCTTAAGACCATTGGTGGTTTAATGAGATTCAAAACTTCACTGCAAGATTGGCAAGAAATTTTGTCCAGTGAGTTTTGGACATTGGAGGGAGCAGAAAAAGAGCTTCTTCCACCTTTTATGTTGAGCTATTATGACTTGCCTTCACCTTTGAAACAATGCTTCTCGTTTTGTGCTTACTTTCCAAAAGATCAAAAAATCGATGCTGATAATCTAATCAAGCTTTGGATGGCACAAGGGTATATCAAATCAACTGAGTTTGAGGAAATAGAGGCAACAGGTCAAAAATACTTGCAGAATCTGGCGATGAGGTCATTTTTCCAAGAGTTGGAGAAAGATAAGGATGGTACTACAATTTTGAGGTTCAAGATTCATGATATGGTGCATGATTTTGCACAATACCTTACCAAGAACGAATGCTCTTTGATTGAAGTCAACGGTGATTTAGTACGAAAAATGGAGTCGTCCCCGAGAAGTGTTCGTCATCTGACATTGATACGTTCAGAAGATGCTCATTTTCCTACCTCTATCCCAAATGTAGAAAAACTGCACTCTTTTTGGGTTCAGTGTTTCTATGATTGTCCGCCTATCTTAAGCAAAGTTGATACAGTTGAGCCTGATTTGTTTTGTCGTTTATCAAGAGTCAAAGCGTTAGATTTAAGCCGAAATAGGCTCGAAGAACTACCTAAAGAAGTAGGCAAACTGATGAGCTTGAAGTACCTCAACTTATCCAACAATCCCTTATGGGAACTGCCCGAAATCCTTGGTGAGTTGTATAATTTGCAAACATTAAATCTCAGCTCATGTGACCGTCTCAAGAAACTACCTCAAAGAATCCGGAAATTAGTAAACCTGAGGCATCTTATAATCGATAAGACCAACAGCCTCAAGGCATTACCCAAAGGAATTGGTAACCTAAACTCTCTCCAAACATTAAGCAAATTCATAATAATCAGTCGAGAAAACAACGGTGAAGAGGTAGCATGCAGAATAGCAGACTTGAACAGACTCAACAAACTTCGAGGGCACCTCAAAGTCGAAGGGCTAGGCTATGCAGATGATGCAGAAGAAGCCAGGAAAGCTGAGATGCATGAAAAAACACACCTTTCTGGTTTGCACTTGGATTTTAGCCCTATAACTCAACCTTGTAGCAGAAAAGATGAGGTGATAGAAGCTCTTCGAGTGCACACAAATCTTCAGGTTTTGCAGATAAGTTCATATGGAGGCACTAAATTTCCTACCTGGATCATGAACTTATCCAATATGAGAGAACTTTCCTTGCAAGACTGCCTAAACTGTACAAACTTGCCTCCACTTGGGAGACTCCCATCACTGGTTATACTCTACATCGAGGGCATGCAAAACCTCAAGTTTATCGGGCCCGAATTCTTGGGACTTCCTGTCGATGGTAACAGCACATTTAATGGTGGAGCCAGGCTGCAAGGAACCTCATTTCCGAAGCTAAAGAAACTGAAGATTTCTAACATGAAAAGTTGGGAAGAATGGGACATCCTGAATGGAGGAAGCTTTGATGAAAATGTTAAGGTCATGCCTTGCCTCAAGTTTTTGAAACTGGATCATTGCGGCAACCTAAAAACATTGCCTCAGCATCTGCTTCCCGACGTCACACTGCTATTAAAACTGAGGATTAAAAATTGTACTCTACTTAAGGAACAGATCGAGAAAAATGGAGAGAAATGGAGCAGCAAACTTTCACGCATTGCCAAGGTCAGTATCTCCTGAGGAAGAGGAGAGAATTGGAGCAATTAGCTTTAGCCAATGATGCATCTATCTAGAGTTCATTTTTCAGTCCATCCTTTTGATCTGCTTTGTTTTGATACTATAAAGTGTATTTTAATGTATAATAACTTTTATGTAATAAATCACTTGTAAGATATTACCTATGGAGTGCAATATTTCATTTATGTAATAATAGTATATATGGTTTTAAGCATTCAATAAAAATATTAGCATTTTAGAAGAAGAAGAAGGTAGTCCAGTCGATACAAGTTACTATGGATCTGCACATGTCGTGGGCTGGGAACAGCCTGGTCGTGGCCCAGCCTCGGCCCACGTCCAACTCTTTCTGGCATGTGGGTCAACGTAAATTTATTGCTGTACGTATAATAAATATCCTAGAGACAACATGTCTTTAATCAATGGAAATGCAAAACTATTTCAATTATAATAAATTAAATCTAGAATTTAATAGGATATTTTCTTTAGAAAACTGAAGATCATGTGAAGTTGGAAAAATATTAGTTTTTTAAAATCTGAAATAAAACAATTTATCTGATTTGCTCATCTATTAAATATTAATAATATAGATGAAAGGACGAAAATCTTATGGTTTTCGTTGAATCGTGTCTACAAAAATTGATATATTATTTAACTACTTTTTAGGCAAATTGTTCAATCAAAATTTCCTTCCAATGGCAAATTAAACGTAATGGGATTTCATTGTTTCGACAAATCGATCGATAATTTTCTAAAACAAAGTTAGCTTCGGTTGACGTAGTTAGAAATATGGCTCTGTCCGGACTAGAATTTTAAACTCTAAAATTTTTAATATTTTAAATTAATTAATCCGGACTAATATCATATTATTCCAAAATTATACAAAATTTNATCGGCAGTGACGTAATCAGAAATATGGCTCTGTCCGGGCTAGAATTTTAAACTCTAAAATTTTTTAATATTTTAAATTGATTAATCCGGACTAATATCATATTATTCCAAAATTATACAAAATTTACATATAAATTTTTTTTTTAAAAAAAAATTAGGCCACCGAAGTTGAAGCCCGGGTATTATTTCATGTGGCTCCGCCCGTGAGCTTAGGGCTTAGTGCAATAAATAAATGCATTAGATTTGACTTGATCATTTTGAACATGAAATGAAACACGTACGATTTTTGAAAAGATCAAATTGCTAATGAAATTTCTATCTAATTAAGCTTCCAATGCAAGGTTTATTCCGTATTCTTTTGCTTTAATTACTTGACAAGAAAGAAAACATGTATATAAATTAGA
>NC_133312.1:1009176-1030703 GCF_012295235.1 Primulina huaijiensis | reverse complement strand
AAAATATGATTTTTTTAATTTTAAATTAATAATTTTTCCTATTTTTTTTATTAGGAGTGTCATGCTATCTAAAAATTTAAAAATATCCACAAAGAACTGGTTGAATTTATAAATATAAAAATTAATTTTTTTTTAAAAAAACTTACTATTTTAGGAGAATTAAAGAATTATCAATAAAGTTATATAATGAGAGTATAATTATAATTTTAAATAAAATTTCATCAATTTAATTAGAATTTAGTTAGCATGGATTAATGCAATAAAACCATTTTATATGGACACTTTATTTTTTTCCTATAATTATATGAAATAATAAAAATAATTTTAATGGTATTAGAAATGAGCATTTTTTTAAATAAATAAATAAATTTAATTGCAAGAATAAGATGGTTTCTTCGAATTTTTTTAATAAAAAAAATAACATAAATTATGAGAAGATCGAGAAGTGTGAATTATTATTATTTTTAAAAATAACACATATACTGTATAGATTATTTTGTTTTCGAAAAAAAATACTAATGTCCAATTGTTTTTTTAAAATATTATAATAAGACCGGAGGAACAATTCCTCGGATTTACATTTAGTTTTTAAATTTTTCACACTTTTTTATAGTTTGGTAAAAAAAATCACCATATTTTATTTTAAAAAAAAAACCTAGACATGTATGATATGTCGTGAATTATTGCAAATGATTTACATAGTAAGTCAAATAAAAAGGTAGGCAAATAAATCATTTTTCATGATACATATGTTCTTGATCTTGTCTGAAAAAACTATCTTCTTTTTCCTTTTTTTTGTGAGTAAATAATAAATATCACTTTATGTTTTCATCCATGTAACTTTGTTGCAAAGAAAGATAATTTCCAAATTTTTATATAATTTATTTTTAAAAATATAAATTCTACCCATAATATATATTAATTATTTTCTCTCCATCAAGTCTATGAGTAGTTTACTCCATCACCTACATATAAAATCAATTTTTTTTAAAAAAAATAAAATAAAATCTAGAAAATCTTAGGCCTTAAGAAATAGCAGTATTATTTAGTAATTGACGAATCATCACGAGCAAGTGTGTATGATCGAGTCCATGTAAACAACTAATTTTTATTTCCTCAATTATTACGGAAACAGCACTCTAGGTTCTGTTTGGATGTTAAATATACGACAATCAATTTTTAGGATCACCACTTTATTTAGAAACTTTTATCATAAATAATAATTTATTATGGTATCCCTTGTCCAACATGTGTTGGAAAAAAATTAAAAATGATTTATAATGAATTTCTTTATCAATTTGAATTAATCATTTTTGTGTTGGGAAAAAAATTAAAAATGATTTATAATGAATTTCTATATTAATTTGAATTAATCATTTTTATAAAACAAGCTGTATGACAATAATTCAACGTAAGTTGTCAAGAAAAAATAAAAGTTTAAAAATATTTATGATGGTTTAAAATTGAGTCTTATATCAACTTGAATTAACAACTTTCGTATAACAAATATGTATATTGTCGTAAAAATATGTAGTGCAACGGTGTAGGGGTGGTATACCATATCTTACCGTACCGAAAATTACGATATAAAAAATTCATACCGATATCGTACCGAAATTTTCGATATATCGACGATTATACTGAAATTTCGGTATGGTATCGGTATATACAGTTTTATACCAAAAAAACCTTATATTTTAAATTTTTTATAAATTTATTGTTTTAAAATATTATATGGTTTAAAATTTTGTATATTTTTTCGGTATTTCGGTATTCCCCGGTATATACCGAAATTTTCAAATTACATACCGTTACCATACCGAAAAATTTGATATTGTTACCATACCGTACCGAAATCTTCGGTATACCGAAAATTCGATATTTTTTCGGTATGATAATCTCGATATACCGAAAATTCGATATTTTTTCCCACCTCTACATCGGTGTTCACACATGGACATGAAACCTTAGGATGTCAATAATTCAACAAAAGTTTCCAAGAAGAAACCAAACAAAGCATTTGTTTGGGCTCCAATAATAATAATAATAATGAAACAAAACACGTAGATGAAGCGTGTTCCATGGCGAAGGCCGCCAATCATTGAACCTTCCTTTCCTCGCAATAAAAAAATATATAGCTAAGTTTGTTCCTCCTTTAATCTCTCGCACACACACAAATATATATATATGGAATGAATATATATAATATATGGCGCGCGCGCGTACACACTCATCGCACTTGTATCCCTGTCTTATTCTTTTTTTCTACGCTGAAAATGCTAAACAGGTTCATTTTGTGGACGAGATAGAACACAAAAACCAATTTTTTCATTTTTATAAATCCTGTTTCTTGATTTGATATTATCTTCGTATCTTGTTCCACCTGTTCTGTGTTAGCGGTAACAAGAAGTAGGAAATTAAACAGGGGCAAGAGGCGAAAGGGTTTTATTTTTGGCCCATTTTGTTTTTTTTTTTTTTTTGGTTTTTCTGAAATGTCTTTCATGTACATGTTCTTCATCCCTGAGGATGCCAAGGTGGAGGGAGAAGGCGAGTGGGACAAGGAAAGTTAGGATTTTTGTGAAATATATAATCAAGCTTTTTTTTGTTGTAGAAATTGGCAGAATTTAGGTATTGAGACATCGTAAGTCTGTGTACAAGCATCTGACTTGATCTTCTTCATCTGTTGATTTTGTGGGGGTAAAAGCTCTTATTTCTGGAAACCCCATTTGCAGGTTCTTCATTTTGGTGCTGATCTATTGTTTTTTCGATATTTTTTCAGTGATGTCAACAGGTTTGATCGGTGATTCAATGGTGATAGCTCCCGGTCTTGAAGGGCCCGGGAGCACAAATCCTTCGACCCAAATCGAGCTGGATTTCGTCAAATGCGACTGTTGCGGGCTGACGGAGGAATGCACCCTTTCATATATTGAAAAAATTCGTGAAAGGTATTGAATCGACTTTCTTTCTTGATTATGTATTTTTTTTAATTTGGAGAATGGCTAGAATAATTTGGTTGGTTGTATCATAAATTTTCCTTGGTACTGGATTTGAGAAAAAGTTCATTCTGTTCAAGATCAAACAGCTAATATCTCGAACTTGGTCAAGCTCAAGATCACCTCCACCTTTTCCATGAAGAAAATTTTCTAGGATCAACCGAATCTATATCTGATAGTCTTGATTCAAATGATTGATTTAGTTTAACTTTCTTGAATCAGATACGGTGGAAAATGGATTTGCGGGCTATGTGCAGAAGCTGTGAAAGATGAAATCTTGCGTTGCCCAAAGTTGATAAGCCCGGACGAGGCCATAGCCCGGCACTTCAGCTTCTGCAACAAGTTTCGAGCATCAGGTCCTCCCGAGGACCCGACTGTACGTTTGATCCGAGCCATGAGTCAGCTTCTGAGGAAGAGTTTGGATAGCCCGAAATCTCTGAGATCGATGCCAAGTAGCCCGACAAGGAACGGAGCAGAACTGTTAGAGGGCACCATGTTGGCTCGGTCTGGGAGCTGTATGCCGAGTTTGACCCTGGTGGATGCCTCTGTTTACTGCGGAGTGGAAGAAGGCTGCGAATGAGGGGTTTGGGCCAAGGTAGTAAATTCGAAGATGGTTTCATCTTGGCTGCTAGTTATATTTTTGTGATTTTACTGTATTAGTGGGGGAAAAACTTGAAAACAAACACAATGCTAATGATAAATTGTAAAAATAAAGAATGTGCAAAGGAAATTAGTGCTTGATTTTGATGATTGTATCAGCAAGTGTAAACATAGTGTCGCTCTTATTGTAAGATTGATCAACAACTTGTTCTTATTGCACCTTGTTGCAAATATCCGACAATTGTACAAAAAAATTAGTGTGAATCGCTCTATATTTTAATATAATCTGTTTAGTTGAATTCAAAGTAGAAATATGTGGAGTTCAAATTCGGGATGAGAATTTTATTTCAGATATATCATATATTCAACCAAGAAACTACTATATTCGATCTCATTTAAAAATGTTTCATAAATCCTCTGCGTTCGAACCAGCTGATCTTTCAACATTACAAACGAGCTGAGAAAAAGTGCCAAGAGAAGGGCAAGTTTTTTCTAACTGGATTTCATTTGTCAATTCTGACATGTAGAAGACAAGAAAAAAAAAACCCTGAAAAATATTGAATGCGGGGAGGTGGCTAGAAGTTTCTAGATAGTTGAAATGCAAGGAATAAATGGTCAAAATGGGTGCCCATGATTGAATGGCAACTGGATTTATGGGTCAAGTGATGGCTATGATTGAGGGGTTCCATTCCCATTTCAATATTGATAAATTTTATGAAGACGATAGGTATGTATTTTTAGTCGTGAGATAGATTTACAATAAAAATTAATATTTTTAATATAAAAAATAATATTTTTCATTACCTCTCATAAAATTGATTCGTAAAATTGTATCACATGAGTTTTTGTGTTTTATCAATATAAATACAAACTATGTAATAGATAAACATTGTAGCAAGATGATATTAAGATATTTTGCCTAATTCGTAATAACCATGTCAACAATAATGCTCTTTGTCTTTTATTTTGTTTTTGCCAAATAATTCCTTATCTTTCCCCTCTTGCGATTTGTCTTGCTACCAAATAGTCCCTAATGCACGTGGTGTGGTTAATATAATATGATTAATGAAACTAAATTTGTAAAAAAAATTAATAATAATAGATAAATAAACAAGGATTAAATTTTATTTTATTTAATCAAAAGTTGCTGATGGTATTGGTAGTGAAAAACAGCAAAATAAAGTAGGAATCGTAGCTTTTTGCGAGCTTATCTATCCATTTAATTTGTAATAAAAATGAAAAGGAATAATTCTATGTGATTGTAAACACTCGTAGCGATTCCTTGGGCATATTCCTCCACGGAAATAGTGGCCGTATTTTTATATACAAGATATCATGTCATAAGTATACATGTTAAAATGGATAAATCCGTCGACTCATCACATAAAATAGGTGAGTCGTGTTTTCCGACCCGTCAAAATAGCGAACAGGAATGGTTATGATTTACCTCCTCATTTTGATATTTTGATAAATGATACGTTATTCTATCCTATTTTTGGGCAAAGATTAATGGAACATCGAAACTAAATTAATTAATCTATCCTGTTTAGGTTTTGAAACTATAACATTCGATATTTTTCTATATTTTCTGAAACTCGTAATTAAACAATCGACTTTGCTGGCTAAGAATAATGCTTAACAAAGAAAGCATAAGAGACAGACGCAAGTGGTTTGGAGTACGTTGCCGTGAAAGCCATTTTTTTATTTGTTTATACGATTTGTGAACCAAGGAAGTAATGATGTCCGATTTAAAGAAATAAAATATACATATTCCTTATCTGCCAAGCTGGCAAGTCATGTTTTTGTAATTTTAGAGAACATGTTCCAAATTTTTTTCTATTTAATCAAATTAGAGACATACAATCATTAAAAAATGTATATATTTTATGCATGGATGTAAACAAATTTACTACATGGCTTGCTTTGGACACTGCCCATTATGGATGCCAATTTCATCCACGGATTTAGGATCTCGTAGGAGTTCATCCGAACAAGGTGATTCGAGGCCATTTATCGGTATATGTTGGGGTTCGAGAAAAACTCAAATTATCCGTATTGGGTATTTTGAGAAGATGAGATTGCTATTCTCAACCCCGAATCTACCTTAAAAACCTATGAATTATATATAAATATATATTATTGGGGCGGGTTGAGAATTTGACGAAGACTTAGTCACCGCACTAATTAAATTGAACTTAGAAACTTACAGATAAGAAAATAAATAAGTTCCCGCGAGAAACATTAAACAAAAGCCATATTCAAGTTTCTACCCCTCACCAGTAATTCATTTAATCCTACATTTTAGTTAACTACGAGTCCAGAATGCTTTATATATGTTCATGTCTATTTGTCTTACCATATAACTTTTGGACCAGGAAACTACAACATAAACAGTACATTCAATACCTTTTAGGAAGACCAAGAAAAGTTCAAAACCACTGTGATCAAGAAGAGAGATTATTTGAATTCGAGAATTATATTTGTTACCTCTGCCAAAAAGAGGTTTAATAAACACATTGAACATCAATAGTAGTCGCATTTCAGCAAAAAAAATACACTCAAAATATATATCAGTCATGATAAAACAGGCAGATTAAAAGTTTGATGCACCATAAGTTGCAAATCAAGGAGTTATTAATTGAAAGTATAGAATTATTGAAAGAAACAATATGCACACTTGTGGTTTTCGGCTAATTGCTAAACTCTACTGTGTCATGAACTTTCAACCACTTGTTTAAGCCAAACCCCATATTCAAGAAATCTCCTACTCACTCCAGTAGCTCAGGTACTCACAAACTACATACGAACATGAGAATCCTCTCTCACTTGTTTGTTTTGTGCTTACGTAAATCAAACCAGGAAGCCAACAAAATCAAGATGAACATCATCACTTTTTGCATGAGTCATGACACTAATTTACTCATCCATCATCTCATTTTTATTCCATGTCTACTCGTCGGAGTTTACAGGAACTCGTCGGAGTTTATCGGAACTTGCCGAAAAACTTTAAATCTCGACCGAAACTAAGCTGGAAAAACAAGGGAATTGAAATGGCTTCAAATACTACGTCAAAAAACAGCAAAAATACTAAGTCACAAGCAAAAGCTCACCTAATGCGAACCAAGAAGCACAAGCAGAGGAAGCTCACGCACGGCTCGCTAACAGGGCTCGATCTGCTCTTTTCTTCCCGTTCCAGCCTCTACAACCGTTGTCCAGAACTCAGCTACCTTCTACGGTGGTTGCTGCTCCGATTCCGGTAACTGCACGATCCGTTTCTGGTGAGGAAAGAAGGGCGACGGGTTTGGGGAAGAAAAGGGGTTACGGCCGTTTTGGGGAAGAAGGGCGAAGGGTTTGTATATGCAGACGGAAATTAATTTTATGTCCTTAATTAATGACATATATAAATTTTTAACCTTAATTAACGACAACTTAAAAATTTTTATTGTTAATTAACGACTAAAAAATTAGTTGTCGGTAAATTAACAACAATTTTTAAAAATCCGTCGTTATTCGTGACAGAAAAATAAATTATGTCGTTATATTATATTTATGACAGATTTTTTATTTCCATCGTTAATTAATGATAACATATTTAATTTCCGTCGTTAAACACAATTTTTCTTGTGGTGTGGGGTTCGAGAAAAAACTCAAATTCCCCGTATTGGGTATTTTGAGAAGATGAGATTGCTATTCTCACCCCCGAATCTACCTTAAAAACATATGAATTATACATAAATATGGGCGGGATGAGAATTTGACGAAGACTTAGTCACGGGAAAAACAAATATGACGAATCTTCCATTAGAGAAAAGAGGGATTAGGTCGTAGATTAGAAAGACAACCCCGCCCCCGTTCACCCCATTATGATCTCTCCTGCCCATGCACGAACCAAATAAACACGATAATTTGTTAAAGTATCAACAAATAACGGGTCAACCATATCAATATTCACAATAAAAAGTAATACTCTTAGCATAAAAAGTAATATTTTTTCATGGATGACCCAAATAAGATATCCGTCTCACAAAATACGATCCGTGAGACCGTCTCACAAGAAACATGTTCAAATTATCGAGGGGATGATTTACTTTTTCACTTTAATAATTAAACATATTGAAAGAATGATGAGATAAATTTAAACATTCATTAAAATTATTAAATATAATTTCCCTAATAGGTTTAATATTATAATATATAATAATAGTAAATAAGTAAGATAGTGCATTTGGATTACATAGAAAGTTTTGCTTCAACAATTATCGCTCTTATTAATTTCACTAAAAAACAATAATGAGATAGTCTCACGGGTCAATTTTGTGAGACGAAATTTCAACCCGATCAGATCAATGAAAAAAATTATGTTAAAAATATTAATTTTTACTCAAATTTTGGATTTTGTTGATTCATCTCACGAAAATAAATTAATGAAATCGTCTTAAAATAGATCTATTTTATATTTTAATTAATTGAGGCATATGAAAGAAAAAAAAAATTAGTGGAGAAACAATACAAATTAACTTGTTATATTTTAGACAATTTATAATTTTCGGGCTTTCTTCTTCTCTTCATATTGGGGTTGTCTTTCTTTATAAGGCCGAACTATTTGCTGAACCTGAAATTCTATTTTAGTGTATAAATTTAGTGTAGAAACTGCGATAAAGTTTTTGTATGAAATACAACATTCAATTCTAACTAATTTACTTCAAATATCACACCAAAATTTATATTACTGAAATATTTTTAAAATTTTTTTACTTACGTTATTTCTTAACATTTGTTTCATATTTATATTACTGAAATATTTTTACATTTTTTTTACTTACGTTATTTCTTAACATTTGTTTCATATTTATTTATAAATTAAACAATATAATTATGATTAATGTTATATGATATAATTAATATTTTTTACCAATAAATGTAACTATAATTAGATTTAAAACTTTATTTTAATTATTATTTATTTGTTAAAATATATATCATATGAGTTGATACACTAATTAATGTTTAAATAATTAGACATATATTTAAAAATGTAATAATATAATCATAGTTAAGTTTATGTTTAATATCGAATTAGATATTATATTATTACATTAATTAACTATTTTTAAAATTATTATAAATTAAACTTCAATATATATTATATATCTGTAAATTGAAGTAGATTGTTTTTTACCAAATCAAACTATTTTTAATAATTAAAAATAAGTAAGATAAATTATTATTTAAAAAAATGAATATCATTGCACCAAATTTGGATCAGCATTGGAGAATGGAGATGGCCTTATAGTGGACACATACTTTATACCCAAAATAATAATTAATCATTTCTTTAGTTTTCAAGTCCCCACACTTCAAGTTTATTCATATTTATATTGCATTTTTTTTAGTGGTCTGACAAAACTACATTAAAGAACCCAAAGTTTATTTTTATCGGACTTATATTTGATTTTCTTTTTATTTTAAGACTTTAATCTGTATTTTTCCATAGTAGCATGAGATCTTTGTGAGATTGTTTAATATATTTTTATTCGTGAGACGAATTAATTATGTTTATATATAAGATAAAATTAATATTTTTTTATCGGTGACTCAAATAAAATAATATTTATGTTTCAAAATTGACTCATGAGACCGTTTTACGTTAACTTTTGTATTAACATAATAATATCAATGAATTTCAAATTTCACATAAATATCAATATATTATATATATCTCATGAAAGTAGTGACATTTTAGAATAATTAATTATCCATTGTAAAAATTTACCAACTCCGATCCATTTCTCCGACAAAATAAATCTGAGAGCCACCACTGAAAACTGCTCCGTCTTCTTCTTCTTTTTCTTTTCTTCTTCCGTCAATATTTAAAATCATTAACCCAAGGAAAACTATTTCAATAGTAAAATTATTGTGATTGATGATCAGTTGTGTCGTCAGCGTTGTGACGTCACCAAAGTAGCAATATGATTTTTTTTTTAAAAAAAAATTATTTATTGGCGGATTCAACTCGATTGATATTTTACAAGTTTTGTAGTCAAAAAATAGAAAATTTAATGTTATACTATTCTAATTTTATATTTTTGGTTAATATAATTAGGATTTTTTATATATAGGTAGACACTATTATAAACTAAGATATTTGATTAAAACTAAAGTTTGACAATATAGATAAACAAAATTTCAACCATGCAAACTTCCGGGAGAAAAAAATTAACCATTTTATGACTTTTCTTTATGATACTGTCATTATTCTTAAATAGGGAAAACGCTGAGAAATTTAGAGGTATTTTTGATACATTTTATTTGCATAAAACAATATAATATAATTTCACCCGAAGATTTCTAAGAAAGTGGCATGAAACAATGATCGAAATCGAGACAGCAGAGTCATATTCCCACTCAATGAAAAGGAAGAAGACATTCCCATTGAATCCTTCCTTTTTCACACCTAACAATTAACATAGAAAAAACGAAACCAAATAAAAGATCTTTTGCTTTTCCACTGATTACCAAAATTAATGTAAATTTAGTCCAAATTTCATATTTTTTTTTACTGATATTCCTAATTTCTCAAAATTTCGTCCCTAAAATTTGACCAACGATAACACCTTCTTTCGAGGCGAACTGAGGAAGATGAGCAAGTCATCATCACTTAGTTGAAAATATTCCAATTTAAAGAATTTGTTTGTTCCATTCTTTTTTTAAAAAATTTATTAAGTGTCTGTACTGCACGAGGAAAACTGGAAAAAGATATAAAGGCAAAAACATTGTTAAAAAAATGAGAGAACGTGCTTCACGACGATAATATCTCGATTAGTCGAGTCAAACTGTGTTTTATAATCAATAAAAAGACGTTCAATTGTGTTTTAACATATAATTATATTTCAGGCTTGCAAAATACAAGGAAAAAGTTAGGAAACATTAACAAAATTTCCGAGAAACTGAACCCCAAACAAGTCCACTGTTACAAGTCAACCCAATTCCATGGTTATTAATTCGTAAATGTGTTACCCACACGTGATTCCATCCTACATATAGAGACACTATTTTATGATAGAATCAAGGATCCAAATTTAATCGTACATATATGAGATCCACTAATTTTTTTAAAATCATATGTGTGTGAATCTTGTCCATCCAAACCATGTGGAGACAGTACCCCACATGTAACATCGAAACTATCTGTCACGCACTATATTTTTATGATAAAAAAGCAATAATATGGAGATCTCAATATTAATAAAGTAATTTATTATTTAATTATTTAATATTATGAGACGAATTTTTAATTTGAAATTGTGTATAATTCAATTCCTCTACAAACACCACAAGCATTGGCTTTATCTATAAATTACCTGTCTTTGAATTCCATGAATCAGTATACTTGCTCTATTTTTCGTCTCTTGGACTCTTCTCCCAAATGGATATCTCAATTTTGGCCGCCGTTTGTCTCGTCGCCTTTTCACTCTTTCTCTTACGAAGTGTCATACATCGGAGAAAGCTTAAACTGCCGCCAGGCCCGAAGCCATGGCCCGTTATCGGGAACCTTAACCTCATAGGCTCACTCCCCCACCAATCACTGCACCAACTTTCCCAAAAATACGGACCCTTGATGCACCTACGTTTCGGGTCTCAGCCGGTGGTGGTGGGCTCCTCCGTCGAACTGGCCAAGACTTTCCTTAAGACAATGGATGTAAACTTCGCCTGTCGTCCGAAAACCGCAGCCGGGAAGTACACAACCTACAATTACTCTGACATCACTTGGTCCCCCTACGGCCCGTACTGGCGCCAGGCCCGAAAGATGTGTTTGATGGAGCTTTTCAGCGCGAAAAGACTCGAATCGTACGAGTATATTCGCACCGAGGAGATGAGTTCCCTCCTCCGAGGTCTTTCCGAATCCGCGAGAAAACCGTTGTACTTGAAAGATCACCTCTCCACGGTGAGCTTAAACGTGATCAGCAGGATGGTTCTGGGCAAGAGATACACCGATGAATCGAAAGACTCCATCGTGTCGCCGGACGAGTTCAAGAGAATGCTGGACGAGCTTTTCTTCTTGAACGGGGTGATCAACATCGGAGATTTGATTCCGTACGTGGGTTTTATGGATCTACAGGGATACGTAAAGAGGATGAAGATCGTGAGCAAGAAATTTGACAGGTTCCTGGAGCATGTTCTAGAGGAACACACCGCGCGGAGGAGGAAATGCATAGAGAATGATGGGAGTAAAGATATGGTGGATGTATTGTTGGATCTGTCAGAGGACCCAACTTTGGAGGTCAAGCTGGAGAGGCACGGTGTCAAAGCTTTTACTCAGGTATGGAATGAAGACATGTTTTTCCTCCATTTGCTCCCTTTTTAAGAAGATTACTTTTTTTAAAAAAAAATAAAACATAGCGAATAAATTAGAACTTTATACAACAATAATTTGTCTATTCATTGTGTTGAAAACATGGATCCAAATTGATTGTTGTTTAGGACTTGCTTGCCGGTGGAACGGAAAGCTCGGCGGTGACGGTGGAGTGGGCCATCTCGGAGCTCTTGAAGAAGCCCAATATTTTCGGTAAGGCAACGGAAGAACTTGATCGTGTCATAGGCCAAAACCGGTGGGTGCAAGAGGCGGATATGCCTCGACTCCCCTACATAGACGCTATTGTCAAGGAAACTATGCGGCTACATCCCGTGGCACCAATGTTGGTTCCAAGGCGCGCACGGGAAGATTGTAAGGTAATATTTGATGCTATACTTTTTATCAAATGTTATATTTGTAAAAATAATTTTGTCCATTTTCTAGAATTAATATATATGCGTGCATGTATAGGTGGCCGGATATGACGTAGCAAAGGGGACCCAAGTGCTAGTGAATGTGTGGACCATAGGAAGGGACCCGTCACTATGGGAAAACCCAACTGAATTTTGTCCCGATAGGTTCATTGGCAAGAGTATCGATGTGAAGGGTCATGATTTTGAGCTTCTTCCGTTTGGATCGGGGCGGAGGATGTGTCCGGGCTACAGTTTGGGCCTCAAGGTGATCCAAAACAGCTTGGCCAACCTCTTGCATGGGTTTAATTGGAGACTGCCAGACAAAATGCAGCCCGAAGATTTGAACATGGAAGAGATTTTCGGACTTTCCACTCCGAGAAAGATCCCACTCGTGGTTGTAGGGGAGCCGAGGCTTCCACCTAAGCTTTATTCTCTCTAGTTACCTTTAATATGATCGTGTTGATGAAATTTAAATAATTTGATTATCTAAATAAACACTGAGGACTTGATGTAATATGGTGAGGTTAGTTAATTGGGCTGGCTCAATCTCAGTACCCAAACATTGGGCTACACCGAGGTTTCGCTCTTGTTATATTTTACACACTTCGAATATGATCTTCGCTCTAGAGTCCGAAAAGGAATTGGGCATGCAAACTTTAAGTTAATACTCTCCCGACATCGTTAGATGAGATGAAAAATGATGTAAAATATGTGTATTATAAATCGATCCAAATATAATGATTTATATTTATAATCTTTTATAAAACGTGAACCAAATGGTTGATGAAACTTTACATGATGTAAGTATGCATAATCATTTAACAGCTTAATTAATAATTGATCCCATAAGTATCTAATTGTGTATCAGTTCAATTAAAATTTAGATCCATCGGACATGTAGACAGGCGAAGGATGTATAGATTCTCTTGGAGTAGCTAGCTTGTGCTTCATTTATAGATTGCACGTTTCAAAAGTTAGAACCTTACCTTATCCAATTTGATCGCCGCATGCGAACACGTGTTTGCGCATGCATTTCCCACATCAACGTAATTCCATAGCCTTCATATTATTTCTAAAATGTATCATATAAAAAATATAATTTTCAATATTATCAAAAGTTCAAATTTAGAACAAATGTTCGATAAATCAAATTACGTTTTTGCAAAAAAAAAAAAAAAAACTTTAGTATAATTATATATATCCCAGAAGGATCTACTTCATAGTAAAATGTACTAGAAGGAAACAAGTGTACACCGTCGTGTTGACCACATTGCACGCATCTCAAGTATGTCCGTCTCTAGCCGAGTGTCGTATGTCTCCTTTTATAATCGACAAAAACTTGTGAGAGACGATCTTACAAGTCGTATTTTGTGAGACAAATCTCTTATTTAGATCATTCATAAAAAAATATTATTTTTTATGCTAAGAGTATTAATTTTTATTGTAAATATCGGCAAGATTGACTAGTCTCACATATAAAGATTCATGAGACCGTCTCACATATAAAGATTCATGAGACCGTCTCACAAAAAACCTATTCATTATGATAATATATAATATATCGAAAATTTATTTATTTTTTTTGTCATTTTATAATAACAATTAACATACACATATTTATATATAGGTAGATATCATGAAAATAAAAAAGTTATTTCATTGAATCTCCTTACATAACTTGTGTTTATAATAATTTAATTTAATTATCCACCAACCTATTTTTATTTAACGCTGATCGATTTGTTCACGTAATTGCGAGCTTAAAATATCATTTGTTAAGACTGCTAGTATCGCAAAAATCACATGAGACAGTGTTTTAATCTTATGATATATATCTCCAACTTCATTGGTTTCCTATTATTTTTCATTTTAAATATAAATCAGATGGAACTTGCAGCGTAAAAATAAATCCATGAGATTGTTTTACGAAAGATTTATTGATATTGTAAGAATAAGTAAAGTAGTTAAACCAAAAGAAAAACGTCAATGAATATGTTAAAAAAATAATATTTATTATTTATTAATTAATTATGAGTAATGGACAACAACCTTAATTAATAATCNATAAAATTATTGTGATTAAGTCCAATAAAAGTGTAATAATTGAATCCTGCCCAGGTTCATTGTCCTTTATTACATTTCTGGAAGGACTGCAAGAAAGTCGTATGCCGGAGAAAGAAAATTGAAGCGTACGAGAAGAAGACACTCCCTGAATCGAATCTCTCTCATCATTTTTCTTCCGAATCTCACATTTCATCATGGAAATCCCGATCACGCCTTCATTTTCTTGACCGGTTCCCAAATCGTTTTGTGGATATTTATCTTGATTCGCTGTTTTTACTGCTACAATCCATCAGAAATTTTGCTCTTTTTTTTGCATTTACGTTTCTGATTGTTGTGTTTGTGTGTGTATATATATAAGATCGTTCACAATTTAGAAGTTTGGGATATTACTTTGTTGTAATAGTGGTGAAATTAGGGATCAGATTATGCCGATTCCGACAATAGCTCTTTACGCCAGTCCATCGAGCAGTGTGTGTCAAATCAACTCCCATGCATCGTATGATGTAGACATCAATGGCCGTTCAACTTCGTCGGCATCGGCTTCGCCTTCGCAGAAACATATAGTTGGCGGGCTCTCGTGCTTGTTTTCATCGCCGTCCGTGAAACCGGCGTATTCGAGTGGATCCGAGGAGTTGGGATCGCTGTGGCACGACATAACTGAGGAATTGGGGTCCTCTTCGCGATACTCTTCTTTAAGCTCGTCCGTCAAGAGAGATCATGGCCGACAGAGCCCAATCTCTGTACTCCAGGGTCCCAATAGTTCAGTATTATCTGGTTACCGAAGCCCGCCTTCGAGGAATAGCGGCGATTCGAAGCCGCTGAGTGGGGGATCGTTTAATGGGTTCATGAGGCATGCTCTGGGTTCGTGTGTGGAGCATGGTTCCTCGACTTTGACTTTAAATATGACAGACATCGACCCATCTCCGTCGAATGTTATAGCGGAGGAGCTAACTTTCGCCATGGATGATAATAATTTCACGGAGTTGGAATTACCTCCATATGCTAAAGACCTGCTTTTTGAAGCCCAATCGAAGCAATTTATCTTTCGTGATGATAACGTTGTTAAGGCTTTTCGTGAAGCTGAAAAGGCGCATAGAGGCCAGGTATTTGAAATTATTCGAACGGATCTTTTTCTTTCTTATTTCAATAGAGTTGTGATAAGATTGGACTCAATTCCTTTATCTTGTTATGGTGTTTTTAGATGCGTGCAAGTGGGCATCCTTATTTGCAGCATTGCTTGGAGACTGCGGTCCTGCTGGCAAGTATTGGAGCTACGCCCACAGTTGTTACTGCTGGACTTTTGCATGATACGGTTGACGATTCTGGTGTTACTTATGAACATATTTCCAGGACTTGTGGAACTGAGGTTGCTGAGTTGGTCGAGGGGGTGAGTCATAGAGACTACATAGAATATAGTTCTTATCTGCTGCATTGTTTTTAAGCATATGACAAATCGGATTTTGTTAATGTGCAACTTGTTCAAGGCTTAAATTGTGATGACATGTTAGTTGAATTTTTTTTAAATATTTTGGCCCTTTGTACTAGTTATTCTCTAAATTACTCAGTTCTTGCTGGTTAATTCTTTGTTTATGTATTTAAGTGTAAGATGTTGAGTTCCCTTCCTCTTCGGTGATCCGTGATTACAAGTTTTGAATGCGTTGAATACTGTTTTGTTGTAAGCATGTAGGGCAGTGGTGAAGTCAGGGGGTGTCTAGGGGTGGTCACCCCCCCTTCGTATTTTTAATCTTTTTGTTATTCATTTTTTTATTTGTCGAGTATTCGTAAAAACGGAATTTCGCCCGTTAAATATTTTGAGCTTTGGTTTTGCTACATTACTGCTCTCTCCTGCCTTTCCCCTTCTTTTCCCTCCCAAGACTTTGACTGAAGCGATTGCCTTGTGAAGTTTATTCAGTTATTGTTCTTCCAGGTGTCTAAGCTCAGTTACTTGAGCAAGCTTGCGCGGGAAAACAACACGGCCTGTAAAACTGCGGAGGCAGATCGATTGCATACCATGTTTCTTGGGATGACCGATGCAAGAGCTGTTCTTATAAAATTGGCTGATCGATTGCATAACATGATTACTTTGGGTGCATTACCTTTGCTCAAACAACAAAGATTTGCGAAGGAAACATTGGAAATATTTGTTCCTCTGGCAAATAGATTAGGGGTTTCAACTTGGAAAGAGCAGCTTGAAGATCTTTGCTTTGAACACCTCGATCCTGATAAGTACCAAGAATTGTCATCCAAACTTGTGAAGGCCTTTGATGAAGCAATGGTTACTTATTCTGTGGAGAAATTAGAACAAGCGCTGACAGCTGAAGCTGTTCCATATCATTGGGTATCAGGCAGGCATAAGAGCTTGTATAGCATACATTCCAAAATGTTAAAGTATTTGACTCCTCTCCCTTCACTTTAACCAGTCCCTTTATTTGAAATTTGAATTTTTGTTTAACAGATTTGTTTTGTGATATTAGAGGTTGTGTAAAATTTGTGGATGATTCTATGATGACGTTCACTTTAGCAGTTAAATTGTGTTGTCTAGATTTCATATGGTCCTCTGATTCATCAATATGAATGAAAGCACCATATGCTATCAATTAACTGCCTAATATATTTTATCTTTTGTAGGAAGAATCTCAATATAAATGAGATCCATGATATTCATGGGTTGAGATTGATTGTTGAAACTGAAGAAGATTGTTATAGAGCCTTAGGAGTTGTTCACCAGCTATGGCAAGAAGTTCCTGGTAGATTCAAGGACTATATTGTTTCTCCAAAGTTGAACGGGTATTCTAGATTCAAAATACAACGATTATAATATTTAGTTTCTGCAACAATTATAATTGAAGCTTGACTGAAGCTCTGTAATTTTGCAGGTATCAATCTCTTCACACATTAGTGGTGAGTGACGATATGGTTCCCCTAGAAGTTCAGATTCGAACCAAAGAGATGCATCTGCAAGCTGAATGTGGATTCGCTGCTCACTGGAGGTACAAAGAAGGTGATTCAAAACACTCGTCTCACATCGTTCAGATGGTTGAATGGGCGCGATGGGTTGTTACTTGGCAGTGTGAGGCCATGAGAAAAAAATTGACATCTGCTGGCTTTATTGACTCCATGAAGCCACCTCGCACGCTCATCGCCCATTCCGAGAATTGCTCATTTTCTTGCAGACCTCAATGCGGCTCTGAAGGACCGGTCTTTGTCATATTGATTGAAAATGACAAGGTTTGTTATTGACTAATTTAGTTACCTGAATAATGTTTTGTTTGCATGCTACTAAGATTTCCGAAAAAAAAATCCCTACTAACGTGTTTGTAACTCGATATTTATGCCCCTCTTTGCTATTTTCTGAGCTTGTAATTCTGTTATAAATGTTCGCATTGGTGTGTTGAATCTGCAGATGTCCGTCCAAGAATTCCCAGCAAACTCATCAGTGGGAGATCTATTGGAACGAGCTGGTCGAGGCAATTCTAGATGGACATCATACGGATTCCCGATGAATGAAGAGCTGAGGCCGCGGCTAAACCGCATGCCTGTTAGTGATACCATGTCCAAGCTGAAAATGGGGGATGTGGTAGAGTTAACCCCTACAATACCTGACAAGTCACTGACGGTGTATCGGGAAGAAATCCAGCGGATGTATGATGGAGGTTTAGTGAAATCAAGTGCAGTGCCAGCTGCAAGTACCTTGCTAACGTGAGAAGCTGTACCTTAGGGCTTAGGCTAATTCTTTTAGTTTGGGTTGGTAGCACACATTCAATGACCAGAAAAATTAGCTAGTTTCATCTGTATATTGATTGATAAACGAAACATGCATTTGTGAAGAATAGCACCCCATGTTATCATATCAAGGCAAATGTCTTTAAGCATCTGGTTTTATTTGTCTCTTGTTTGCCACTTGCTGTCTTGTTTATTATTCCGGAAAATTCAAATTAAGAAGCTCACGTACCAGGCAACATACATCACAGGATTAAATTTTCAACTAGAAAGAGCGAAAATGGAAACTGTATCAAGGGGAAAGGATAAAGATCACGGCGATTACACCGACAATACATAATATACATACTGCAACACACCCTGAGGGTTAGCCCTTGAATCTACTTCAGGTACCTAGGAAATTTGATTCATTTAATAAGACTCCTGCTTAGATCTCAATGCAGTGGCAGATACAAAAAAGTTATCTTGGATGTTTAGTTCCAAGAGGAAACGATACTCGTTGGGTCGTTCCTTGGGGCAAAGCACTGCGGTCTTGAGAAAGACTGGAAGCAGGAAAGGCATTGGGATTAGGATCCGCACCTTCTTCATCGTCTTCTGTTTCTTCAACGGGTTGGCCACCATGCATCTTTGGTATAGCAAGTTGATAATTTGGGCTGATCAAAGTATCCTGTTCTGGAGGGAGAGGGATGCCATACTGCGTGATTGACTTTGGCAATGGAATCTTGTTTCTGCTCCTGGCCAACTCTAGTAGCATCTGCCAAAGAGTTTGGAGTCAAAATGATCAAGTTTTAATATTGGTACATTTATATACTCAAAAAAATATTTAGCCAACGCATCATTCTAGATCAAGTACGAGGAAGTTAACTGAATTACATATATGAACAAAGAAGTTACAAGGATTGAAAGTTCATAAAGTCCATAATTGAACCAAAAGCATAAACCAAATGGTACTGGAAGTCTGGAAGGCAAAACAAAAACATGTATGGCTATGCGACTTTACCCTCACTTCCAATCAATATGAAGATAAAAACACAAGCATGATATAATTCAGATTACCTGTCTCGGTGGAGGTTGCGAGAAACTAAAATTGACTTTTGACTGAATTGCAAGCTTCACATCGTCAGAATCGATTGTAGACTTTCCAGCATGCTCTGAGTATACCTGTGCATCAGTCAGCACATCGACAACATACCGATACCACAGTTCCAAAAACTGGTGGACAACCCGGGGCTCATAATCATCAACATTCATAGACTTTAATAAAGTCTTTACTATCTTTGCATCCCTTGGTATGTCTTCTTCTCTGCCTTCTGCCATTTCACACACTCAAGCTTCCCACTGACGCAGATCCAAACATTAACAAGCATAATCTTTCAGAAAATATGCAAAAATATAGGGTCGACACAATAAAAAGCAAAAGTCCAATACCAAGCACTCATGGAAAAGATCAAGAAAGATATCTAATTTTCACTTCCACCGACAAACTTATAGCCCCAGTTTTCTTCAGGTTCTTACAAGTCCTCGAAGGTTTTAATAATATATGCAAGTTATTTCTAGGTGAACAACTCAAAATCCTCAGGAAAATTGCACAAAAAGTTTTTTTTTAAAAAATCAAATAAGAGGGAGACTGGGCCGCTCGTCCATCCTCTAAGCCAATTCAATCTAACCCGGAACACGAGGGAAATGAAAGAAAGATAGGAACCCTAAATAATTTTCAACAGAAACATTCACTCACAGTATAAATCAAGCAACTACAAAAGCACAACAAAATAGAGCTACTCTCACAAAACGAAGACGCCCATAACGTAACATTAAAATAAAAAAAGAAGAAACTCATCTTTCAATGGTGAATGAACAAAATCAAAATCAAAATCAAAATCGGTGAAGTTGGACCAAAGAAACAACGAATTAGCCATGATCAAACCAAAAATAAATTAAAACCCGCCAAATAAATCTAAAATCACAAAGCCACGTAACGAAATCCAGCAGAATACATTTAGCTTTTCGGAAGAACTACCTGAGTTCGAGAAAAAAAAAAGGAAGAACAAATCAAATCTGCGCTGCTGTTTGATCTCTCCTCTGGGACTGCACTGAATGTAGCAAGAGGATGGAAACTTTAAAATATAGATTTTAGTTGGGCTTTATGTTTCAGAATTTTAATGGACTTAAAGTCCAGTTAATATCGGGCTTTGATGCATCCAATTTGTATAAAATAATGTAATACGTGTCCAACTGTTTTTTTAATACTAAAATGAAATATAATATAGTATTTAAATGGGTCAATAAAAAATATACGATCCATTTAAAATTTAATTAAATAAAAGAGATTTTGATTTTTTTAAATTAGTTAGATAAGCTCATTAATTAGTTAGTTAAATTTCACCTTGGGGTCGAGTTCTTTGTTCGGGTTGAGCTCGACCCACTCTTCAGACGCTCGACCCAGTGGGTCGAGGTGCTGGGTCGTGAAGACTTCGACCCACTCTTTTGATTTTTTTTTTTTTTATTTTTTTTAAGAGATAAGAACTCACTCTTCTAATTTTTTTAATTTTATTTTTAAAATAAAAAAATGAAGAGTGAGACAATCTTCTACTTCTATTTTTTTATTTTTTAAAAATAAACTTTTTTTTAATCTCGATTCACTCTTCTACTTCTATTTTTTTTAAATAAATTTTTTTTTAAAAAAATGAAGAGTGGGTCGATAAGAGCTCGACCCCCTCTTCTAATTCTAATTTTTTTAAAATATTTTTTTTAAAATAAAAAAAATGAAGAGTGATCGGCCCACTCTTCTAAATTTTTTTATGTTTTCTAAATAAAAAAAATGGGTCGAGTGATAATGTTAGAGGTTTGGTTTAGGGTTTTGTTTAGGGTTTAGGGTTTGGGTCGGGTTTGGGTCGAGATGGGTCGAGTGGGTAGGAAATTTTTGATATTTTTGAGTTTCGATCATTTTATAATATATAATTCACTTTATATATGAATAGAATGTAAATATATATAAAAAATTTATTTGTCTAAACATTAGTTATATGTTATAATTTTAAAATGCTAGTTAAAAAATTCATAACAAGTAGAAGAATGTATCTCTTATTCTAACAATGTGGGTTGAATTTATACTCGACTAAAAATATTAACAAATTTTATAATTCCACTAAAATTCATAACAAATTTTATAATAATAGAACTAAAAAAATTCATAACAAATTTCATTACATATTCACTTTAATGAATGTATATCGAAGCATATGAAATTAATGTTTATTGTATATAAACATTAACAAATTTTATAATTCTACTAAAATTTTTAACAAATTTTATAATAATAGAACTAAAAAAATTCATAACAAATTTCATTACATATTCACTTTAATGTAATGAATGTATATCAAA
>NC_133312.1:986248-1008751 GCF_012295235.1 Primulina huaijiensis | reverse complement strand
AAACAAACAAAAAGATTATTAGTTGTATAAATTTAAAACAAAACAAAGGTTATTTATTATAAAAATTTAAAATTAATGGGTTGTGTCACGACCCATAGATCGTGAAAGGGTCGTGAAATCTTCACGTCACGACCCCGGGTGGGTCGTGACTGGGTCTTGTGCTTCACGACCCAACTTTGGGTCGTAAAGCACAAGTGCTTCACAATGAGGGTAAGCACTACCCTGGGTTTTGTGCTTCACGACCCATGGGTTGTGAAGCCAAGGGTCGTGTCACGACCAGGGTGAAGTTCTTCATCTTGGGTCGTGAACACTAACGAGACTCAATAAATTTGATATCTCAAAATAAATTTTTTTTCAATACATAGTTTTATTTTTGGATTTGTTGCAGAAGAATAATTTATAGATTCGTGGTTAATTGTTAGCCAAAAAATGAGAGGATGGAAGGTTGAGAGGAAAAAGATTTTTTGTGAAGATAAGAAATGAAATGAGATCTAGGATTGAGTCGAGAAAGATGGAAAAATTGAGTCGAATAAGTTTTTTTATTTAATTAAATTATAAATTTTATTATATATAAAATTAAAACACTAATGAAAAAATTAATTTTTAAACAAAGGATAAAAAAGTAAATTACATTCACTCCCTTTTCCTTAATAAACTCTTCCGTGACTCCCTTTTTCCTCATTTTCCCTTATTTAAATTGTGATGACATGTTAGTTGAAATTTTTTTAAATATTTTGTCCCTTTGTACTAGTTATTCTCTAAATTACTCAGTTCTTGCTTGTTAATTCTTTGTTTATGTATTTAAGTGTAAGATGTTGAGTTTCCTTCCTTTTCGGTGATCCGTGATTACAAGTTTTGAATACGTTGAAAACTGTTTTGTTGTAAACATGTAGGGCAGTGGTAAAGTCAAATGTTACAAACAACTCTACATCAAAATAATATTCATTCGTTAGAAATCCATGCTTAGCCGACGATACATTTAATTTCTATCGTTATCCATTTTATCTTAAAAAAATAATTAAGATGTATTTTACGATATCATTTGTTCATTAATTAATAAAATTAATATATGAACTCCAAGGTTTTCGTTTAACAACGTAAGTATGCAGATTTAAAAAAAAATTAATGTTGAAATTAATTCAACATTTAAATTATAAAATATTTTAATAACAAACACCAAATACATATCATTTAATTTCAAAATAACATGCAATAAAAAAATTATGTATAAATCAACAACAAACTCACAATATCACCGCAGAAGACGTCGGAGCACTGTTCACACGAAAAAATTCAGCTAGATAACGACATGCACTACAAGCTAACAAAATTCATTATCACAACTAAAAAACTGAAGCTAATAAACTTACCCCAAGTCGAGACTAAAAATCGCCACAGAGAAAGCTATAACAGAAATGCAGTGGTTTAGAGAAAAATGGACGGCATGCGCAGAAATTTATGGGCTTTTAGCGACGGTTTTTAACATAACCGTTGCTATTAGCGACGGTTCTGTATCGGCGACGGTGTTTTAAACCGTCGATAATTATAGACGGTTTTTGGCACTGAAAAAACGTTAACTATAAAGACCAATTCTCTAAAAAACACGAGTTGTGAGGAAACGTCATGATCAAGGTTCAAATTTAAGTATGTTAGTACGAGATTAAGCGTGATAATTTGAATTATATTAAATCAATCTTGATTAAAAAACACATGAAGCACCATATTATTTAAAAATAAACTTATAAATCTTAGAAATTTTTTTCCCATAAAGAGCAACTATTAAAGAATATTTTGACGTCTTTAGGATATTTTAATTTAAATTTGTCTAAATAATTTATATTATCAAATATTTGATATCTAAAATTTTAATTTTTCTAAAAAAGCTCACGCTTTATCCGTGCATATTGTGGTCAATTTTTGGTTGACCGACCGAGCTTCTTTCGCGCGTTTGAAAAGACAAATCAAGTCCCGATCAAAGTTTTTTTCTACACGCTGCTCCGTGTGAATCATTTGTGTTTTTTTTTGTGCGTTTTCGAAAGCTCACAAAATTTCAAAAAAACAAAAGGCTGAAATCAGTAATATAATATCAATAAATTGTTTTGTTGCAAAAAAAATGTTTGGGTTGACACTTGAATACTTTATTGAAAGAAAGTTTGGAGATGCAACAACTCATTCACTCTTTATATTGGCTTTGGTCTCCGAACCATGACTCTCCGCCTTTGAAGTACTGTCCGAACTCCACTGCCCCTTGCTGCTATCCCTGCTCGCCGCTGCTGAATTCTGACACGGGCTTGAGGTTTGCACAGGTGCCCTGGATTCTCTGGAGAAGTAATTGCAAGCCGGATCTTTAAGGATGAAGAAATCATCCGCTGAGTGAACGTTGCCACGTGACGTGTTGCTCGGGCCGGGCTCAAATTGCACATTATAAGCCTGATTAGTGTGGGAAGCATTGGTCATGCAGGTTGATCCTACACTTCCAATATTGTTTTGGATCCCGTTTTCAGGCTGGATTATTCCCGAGATCTGACCCGATTGGGGAGACCAGTGGGCTCGACCAAACGGAGGCATTGACCCAAACTTCCTTGACTTGAAAGGTGGCCTATTGAGGTCACGAAACGCGTGGGGCGAAGTGAAATGAAACCTTCGCTCCTCTGGAGTCTGTCGGTTATTGTTACGAGATTTCTGTTGAAAATGAAATCGAAGAAGATAAAAAACTACAATCTGCATGTGTGCGTTCCAATTATGTGCGCAAGTATATATAAAGAAACACACCTGGAGATGGCTTGCCACTTGCATTCTTGTCAGGCCCGGCGTCTCCATAAGCTCAAGGATGGCCTTCGGAAAACATCCTAAACATCATTTAAAACTCCTTCAGTTTCGTTCGTTTAAAAATACATGGAAAGTTCAAATCTTGACCTACGATTTTCCAAAATACGACGAAAAACAGAAGAACTTACTCCCTTCACCAAGTTGCGTCACTGCATCCACAAACTTTGCATGCAGTTCTTGGGTCCACTCCGTGCAAATTTTCCTCTTAACCCCTGATCTGTTGCCATTATCATCTATAACCAAATTGCTATCACCCCTGTGATACCATTCTTCATCACCCTTTTGTCCCTTAGATTTTTCTTTGGCTTTCCCTTTGTCTCCAGGTGCATAACTCGGGCTCGTATCGTCCTTCCCCGATCTCCCATTGCCCTTACTCGCCGTTGTTTCTTGAGATCTCTTCTTCTCCTCGATTCGCTTATTTTCTCTGTAAACATGTTGCCACAGACATTGTAGGATCTCCATTGTCGCAGGTTTCTTGAATAACATAAATGCCCCATTTTCGAGTGCCATCGTGGCCAGGTATTTATCGTCAGCTTCCGACATCACTTCATCATGCATGAATATAGCATATCATCATGCAACAGATATTAGAGTATTTAATTTATATTATCAAATTTGTTATACATTGATATATCAAGAATAATGGAAAATAGTTTAAATATATCACCTTATAAGGATATATCTAACTCTTAATTCCATTTTAGTACAAGTTTTGCACTAAAGTTGCGCAATTTTAGCACAAAATATAATATTCATATCAAATTCATTTACTTCAAATATTGCTCAAAAAAATATTCTTGCTGTCTTATTTACATTAATTCTTATGTCTTATTAAATACTCATTCCGACCCAATTTTATACTTCACTTTGTTTTTCACATATTCAGAATGTTATTGAGAAAATAAGTCATACAGATAAATTTCCTAATACATCTTTATTGAATGATATTGAAAAAACAAATTATATTAACCGAAATGAAAGTTGAATACAATTATACACATTAAATAGGGGTATATTAGTAAAATAATTTATTAAATCATGTGGAAATTATATTATATATTTGACACATAATAAAATAAACCTAGACTATATGTTAAATGTAATTTATAAGAACTCACAGATGACAGGTAAATCCATGTTGACAGCATGATACATAAGCTTAAATGATTCGAAGTCGGGAGAGTTCACATCCCCCAGCACAATATCGAACTTGGCCTTTCCACTCAACAGCACCGATATAGCAGCAGATGCCATTTCCACTACTGTTACTGAATTCAAAAATAATAAATTTAGAGACTTTTATATATATTGAAATGGCATGTCTTTACCGATTATTTCAGATTTAATACGGATCAATCCACAGTCGATTGTATTGGTTTTGGATATTAAATATGATTGAGTTGTTTGAAAATGGATCAGAACTATTTTAATCTGGTACCGAAATCGGTTTGGAACCGGTATCATTCAAATATATGTACATAAATATTTGAAATTATTTTTTTATGAAACCTACTACACTAGTAGAATTTTTGGTTTTTACTTCGTCAAAGTTACTTCGGCGATTATTAATTAGGAAGTAGTATATATCAATCGACTTCGATAATAACACCGACGAAGTAAAACATTATTTTTTGCTTCACAATTTAAAAAAAAAAACGACCAATAATATTTCATTTTTTTCATCATTTTTTCACACACACACACTTCTAATTAAAATTATTATTTACCTCTGTATGAACACATTTCTAGCATTTTTGTTGTGTTCATTAAAGACTCGTGATCGTGATCCACAAGCAACACATGAATCTCTTGCACCATCGATCGATACGAACTCGATGGGATGTTTCTAGCTTCATTTGCGAAGTGGCTCCCCATCTCTCACTCGTCGCTTGATTAATTCTATATTAAAAAAAATTAAATGTAATATTGAATAATTAGCCGCCTATAATAAGGATAAAAGGAAATTAAACAACGAAAACGAAATAACATAGTACGGTATGAATTCGGATTTGGACGACAACTTTGATACGATGGTGTGTAAAAAGAAGGCGATAGTAGTGTTCTATTTATACTAGTTTTTTCACGCTCGTTTTCCTTTATGTAATTTTTATGACGCCACGTTGCATTTTTTTCTCGTCGAATAAAATTTAATTCGTGCAATATTACTACTTACTTTTTATATAATTTTCAATTTTCAAATCTAAACATTGTTTGCATTCTAAGAATTGGTGTAATTTAGCGCGAGGAAAAAAAAGTGTTTCGCTAGTGCAATTTTATTTTTAGGATTGATGTTTCAGCGAATTAAATTATTTTTTTCGAATATTTTATTAGAAATATCTCCCTTCACGCAAAATTTTTATGCATGTGATGTGTGAGAAATATTTACTCAATGCTGGAGATAATATAAAAAAAATATTATGATAATATAGAACTAATTATTATAATACTAGTATAAGAATAGGATTGCTATTACTTGAATATTTCCAAAATAAAAATTAATAAAAGGAAAATAAAACATATGAATCGAAGTTCTGTAAATGCTTTATGTAATCTGATTTTTGATTTATTATTATATGATTTTGACAATTATTACAAAATCTATGACATTTGTCTATAGATGTGAAATCATTAGTCAATAGTCAAATCTTTGAAAACAACATTTTTCAAATTAAAGATATCGCCAAGGTATTTATATTTTGGGAAAATTATTTTTGTTGTGTTTATGTAACTTTTCGTGATATGTTTTCAAATTTAAGGCTTACTCAATTATATATATATATATATAAGTAAATTTTATAAGTAATTTTTTATATGTGACATTGATATGACGATATGGTTCATGTCACGTCCTGAGCTCGGGCCCGCGGCTGCGTGACTGCACAATGAGCTCCTATAGCAACTACTTCGTATTCGTCCTCACTTTTACGAAAATTATTAACTTAAGTTGCTATAGAAGTTCATTGTAAGCCCATTATAAACTCATTTTAAATATTTGATTTTTAAGATGTGGGACAAGTGTATGACATTTCAGACATGAAACTGACGTGTATAATGTCATATCAGTATTCCTGAAAAAAAATACTAAAATTTGAGCAAAATGGAAAATAGATAATTGTATGGATAAAAATGCAATTTATCTTATATTTTCGAGAAAAAAAAATCAAATATTTACATTATCTATATAGTTCATCTAACACATAAGCTTTGTAAATTTAAATTTCAAAATCAGTCTACTGTGTCAAAATTATCGGGCCTTCATGTCACCAAGCATCGCTTAGTTCCTATTCCATGTATTATTTTTATAAGTGTTATTACATGTATCACATCTAAAATTTGTCAATAATAACAAAATATCCAATTATATTTAAATATTAAATATATTTCATTTGAGATTTATGAAAATTGACAAATAAATCTAATAGCTTCTGATATTACATATGCTCCCTCTCAAGTAAGATACATACAAACTTAATAAGAATATAAAATATAAGATAAATACAAACTTAATGGTGATGTTTGTAATTTTATAAATTATTGGATTTATTTGTTATTTTCACTAACATGGGTAAATGTAACATTAAAACATGAAAATAATTTTGAGATATCAGTAATTAGAAATTAATTAATCAGTGATAAACTAGAAAATATTTCGCTGCATTGAAACAACAACATTTTTCATTGTTAAACCGATATTAGTCTCATATATATTACTCTTCTAAAGACTGAGATTGATAATCGATGGTGTTCAGAATACGTATCCTTATCATTCGATTTATAATTAATGAGTGAAAAAAAAAGTTAGTAATCAATAATCATATTTTTGGGAAAAATCATAATTTTAAAATATACATATTAATATATTTCATTTTGACAAAAGATGCACTGTAAAAGAACGTAAAAGTGATTTTCCATGTATTTCAAGATGATGGCTCGAGGGGTATATATAGGTTCGATGAATCAACATTCAACCTAATTTTAAAAAACCAAAACCACAAACTCCTAATATATTTTTTTTATATTTATATAATATTTCATATTAATTACGATGAATTTCAAGTTTACCTGATATGATATTGGAGTTATTTGAAATACCTTATATTTTGTGTGACTAATGTATAGTAAGTAAGATATAATAAGTAAGATATAGATTCGATATTTCGTCATAGTATAACTAACAAAAAATGATATTTTTGTGGTGAAAAATATTACATTGGACATAAAAAGTAATGTTTTTCGTTGGTCTGATAAGATCGAAGATTCGTCGCACAAAATTGAATCATCAAATAATGTCACGCGAAATATATTTTTTTTTTTACTATATGAGTTTCGTGAAGGGAAAAAAATTTCTCTCTCTCCCCTTAGAATATGCGAACAGTGAAGCACATCTTTATCTGTGTAGTACACCATTTTTAGTGCGACTATATTTACAATTGCAATAACATTGTTTACTTAAACCAAAATATCTAGGGAACGTGATGTAATTAAATGATAGATTTATTTGACGTTATAATATTATATTTGTGACCTATAATAAATCGTGTGTAAGATAATTCATTGTTTCAATAGTTATGGATGAAACTTTGAATCGAATGTTACGCTTACCTGACAAATTATTATTATTTTTAGAATACCTGACAAATTAATAAAATATTTTCAAATATTTCTCAATTTTTATTTCAATAAAATTCTTATGAGTAGATCTCTTGTGAAACGATCTCATGAATCTTTATCTGTGAGACGGGTCAATCCTATCGATATTCAAATAAGAGATCCGTATCACAAAACACGATCCGTGAGACCGTCTCACACAAATTTTTGTCAAATATCTCATGACGCTTAAAATAAATTATGCATGTCTTTTAAAAATATTATCCCAACTTATAATTAATTAGTATCAATTAAATTATAACGGAATAAACAAAAATATCTTCGTATCTCAAATCGTCCTCCAAATCGAACTAGTTTATATTGCTATTTTGAATTAACTGAAAAAAAAATTATAAAAGACAAAAAATGTATATTCAGAAAGCTAGAAAATTTGAAATATAAAATATCCTTACATCACATATATTGTTTATGTATCGTACCTATTTATGTGCCAATCGTTGAGATGACACACATACTTAATGATATGATTTTGATATATTTCAACATATTTACTAGATGAGTCAGCGATGAACACAACGATCGACACGGCATATAAGCATTATATCAAAACTGTCTTACATCATTTTTTTTAAAAAAAAAAACATATTAAAAATTATAGAGATCACCTCTCATGCATGTGAATTATTTTTTAAAAAAAAAACTTGAAAAACATTACTAAACTCCTCCCTCATAATAGATTAAAATAGTTAAAATAAGTTATCTATAAATAAAATGAATAAAATGTAACGTATTTTTAGTCCAAAATAAAATCGTTTTATTGAAAAATCAGAACACGAGATCATTAATAATTTAATATGTGTCGGCGGACAAAGATTGAAAATTTATTTTATTTTTAGAAGTATTTAATTTATATATCTTACTTATAATAAAATGAAAAATGTACAGTCAAATCGAGTTAATTCACGCCTCTGGGTTTCGGCTCAGCTTGCTCGAACCAAAATCGGAAACCCTAATCCCAATCCCTCCTTGGATTTTGGTTCACTTTCCTTACGCTAGGCACTGGATTATTCCCTTGCGTATTATTCTTCGATGATTCGCAGTGGAGTTATCTGAATTCGATGGATCGAGTGGTGAGTTTAGTTACAGTTACAGTTATTCCTTCTAGGATTATCATGTTTTCTGCATAGTCGCATCAATTTGTGAAGTATATAATGCATGAGCTGTATGATTCCCCGTCATCTACTTTTGAAACTCAAAATAGAGTTTGTTAGATGAGATTTTAAATGTTTATATAATTTTTATTGTATATATATTTTACTATATTTTAGATGAGATGTTCGTATAATTTTAGATTGATAAAATGTTTATTTTAAATGTTTTCTTCCCCAGGTTGCTTGCAGAAGTGGAATTTGAGTTATTTTCAATGGAGACCGTGGTCGATGAGGAAGCTAAAGTTAAAGATAACTTCACCGAGATAAATGGCACCACTGTATCAACGCCAAAGACTGATGATCCTGTCGTTTACCACCTTGTTCGGGTATATCAATGTGTGGAATGACTATTTCAATTGATATTAAAGGATCAGCATTGTTTTACATCTTGGCAGTGAGTTCCTGCAAGGATGGTTGTATAGTAAGGGAATTCCTGTTTTCAGAGTTTTTTGTGCTCCTTGTTGATGATGTCTTGATTTGTGCTCTTAGTGTGTGGGTTCTCGGTGAATACGCCTGCCATGTTCAGTCCAACTCTTGATTGATGCGGAGTGTAGGCTTTGTTACTGTTTGAGTTGATTGGTAGTGTTATTGATGCCTTTTTTTTTTTGTTAGAAGAGCCACTTGATCCACATTTTATCCCTTCTGTTGTTCTCACGGGGCAGAAATTTGATGGAGAACCGTTTCTTTATAAATTAATTGTTGATTTATGATCTTAAATTCAGGTTGTTGGAGATGGGACATTAGTTCCTGCAACAGCTGATCAAGTTATGACAGTAAAGGACTTGCTTGATGATGACAAAATTGAAGGCCGGATAATTTCAGACACTGCACAAACTTTGAAATGTGCACACTCTGGATCTGATCCGAACACTCAGTTTAAAATATCAGAAGGTTCACCAATATACATTTTGATTAATTTCCTCATTTTTTTGTTTTGTACTTTCTGCGTGGCCTCTATAACCATAATTACTGTTGCACATGAGGTGCATGTTTCATGGATTGAATTCAATTCAAAGACAAAATATATTAATCTCTGCTTGTGAATGTTTTGTATCCCAGTTTACTTTTATAGACGGTTTCCATTTACTGAGTTTATGTTCAAACAACTGAACAAGCAATGTCCTTCTCCATAGTTACATAAAATTTTACTTGCTCTTAATATGATGAGTGTTATTCCATTTTTCTGTGCTCAGTTGAGGGAGACCACTTCAATATAGATGCCTTCAACCCTCATGGGCAACACGAATTTTGTTTTAGTCAGCTAGCCAAAAGGCTCAAGCTTTTAGGGTTCATGACTTGTGAGTCATTTTCGACAGTATGTAACTGGCCACACTTCTTTATATGGACAAATTGGTGTTTAAAAATTTGGAAGTGTCAGATCTGTGTTCAATGGGTTGACCTGACTGGAAAGGAGAAAGGTCATCAGTTGGAGTGTTTGATATTTGACCTTACCGGTTGAAAAACAGGCTTCCACGCACATGCACAAGCTGTTACGCTATGACATTACTAACAACTATTATATTCCCACAAGGTTTCATGGCTATTACCCTGTTACCATCGGTAAAACCCAATGCTCACAAGCTTGCTTATGTGGTAGTTACTTTGAGAACTACTCGAGCAATATAAATTGGTCCATGTCTATATTTCTTTAGAAGTTTTAGCGGCTAGAACTTTTTAGTTTCTCAGCAACCACATGTCAATTAGTGATGCTCTCATCGCCCATGAAACCCCTCGCAAACTAGTTGGTACTTTTTTCCTCCTGTTCTCTGCTAGTTTTGGTGAAAGAAGCTGGGGGTTCATATGTATCATTTTTCCCATCATATCCTATCTGACAACCGCCTTTTTTGAGTTGCTGAACCTTGTTTATTTTTTAGGCTTGCTACAACGTGAGAGCCTAGAAGTTGATGCTGGAGAACTGGGTCTGCCCCCTGACCTTGAAGTGGATTCCAAAAAAATGGATATTCGAGATGAGGTATTTGAGTTGGTGTTTCCTGAGATGTTTTTTTTACTGATACTCCTACTTGGTTATTTGTGCAGTTAGTGGATATTGAATTTTTCATGGTCAAATTGGGATATATCATGGAATGGAGAGGCCCAGATAGTTGTGTATTTTCAGCTTTATGTGATCTTATTCTTTCTCCTGTTAGCACAAATTGTTATTGCCATAATTATGATTCTTTTGAATTGCTCTATGTTTCGTATCAAAGATGGTTAAACTATGATGACGACTTCCACTTTATTTCAATCTACAGGAAAATATCCATCGGTTTACTAGTGATCGTGTTGTTGACCAGTCTAGACCTTCAGAGGAATGCTCAAAAATTTCTGGTTTGGGTGAGGATGGTTCCTCAGCTTCTGCTATAGGTATTAGTATGATGCCTGATTTCTCTCTGTTGAAGGGGGAGATACACCTGGACAATCTGACAATGAAAGAACTCCAGGAGACATTCAAAGCAACTTTTGGAAGGGAAACTTCTGTGAAGGACAAGCGATGGCTTAAAAGGAGAATCATCATGGGATTGACTAATTCTTGTGATTTCTCGGTTACCACTCTTGTTATCACAGACAACAGGGTGGTAAAAAAAGGGAAAGGAGAAATTTGGAAGTGTGCGGGCCCCTGTGCTACAGTTGATTGTGTCGTTCAATCTTCACGGGAGGACTGTGAAAATTCAACCTGCTTTGATGACCAAAAGGGAATGCACTCAAATGGTAATAGAACAAATGTACAAAGTTTTACAACACAAGAAAATTGTGGGAGTAAAGATGGTAGTGCAGAAGAAAGACCTGCAAAAAGAGTTCGGAAGCCCACAAGACGATATATTGAAGAGCTTTCGGAAGGAGAACCCCGGGATTCTGATGCCAAAATAATTTCCTCTGGGAGGCAACCTCCTGCATGTAACCAACCATCAGCAAAAGTTCAGCTAATACCTGTTCAGACTGTTGTACAAGATGCAAAATGTCTCATGAGACAGGATTCATTAGGTGGTTCTGGAGTTCAGGTCCCATATGTGTCTCGAGTTCGACGTAGTCGTCCAAGGGAAAGCTTCATGACCCTCATGGTAATGAAACAATACCTCTTATTAATATAGTTATGAGTATAATAAATAAATAGTATAATTTTGTTGATGTGGATACTATTCAATTGTTATCTGCTGCCTGTTTACTTTTTTTAAATCTTGCATCCATGTGTAGCAGCCAAATTTCAATTCAACTTGTGCAGATATACTTCAATTGAGAGTAGTGATGAAAAATGATGAATAAAATAATTCCAATAAGCTTGTTAGGTGGTTTGATTTACATGCTTTCTGCTGTGTAGAAACTACAACTAAGTGACATTGGGTTGCCGACCAGTCTGGTGAAGAACAATGTTTCATGCAGTGAAAAACTTCGCAATGAAGTAGTGGACAAGGTTTTTGAAGCTGACTTATCTCCCAGATTGATTGAAGTGCCTGTAAGTAAACTTACTTAGCATGCTAAATGTAATTTCGGTCTACTTAATTTTCACTGATATTAAAAAGCTAAAACGATGATACAGTTAACTTGATTGGGCCTTATCAAATTATCTCAATAGACTGCTCTTTTGTCAGTTTGACAGATACCAAATATCGTTCTTCTGGATGTTATAGCAGTTTGCTCAAAGTATTTTAAATATTGAATAAAATATTGAAAACTGTGTTACATGGTGCAAATTGTTAGTGGTAAACAAAATCAATGTGAAAAGGTTTCAGGCTGTTCTGGTTTTAATTTGGTATATCAAAAGATATCGTTGCTTCTTCATATCAATTTATTTCACCTGTTATTGTTTTCTGTTTCTGCTTTATTGATAAAAATGCATGTGTATTGCCGGTCTATATTACACTGGGAATAATACCGACTCTCCATGTAATAAATACCACTGGATTTATGAGTCGCACGTGAAATTTGTGCTGAAATCACATGTTTTAATGCATCTTAAGTAAATGTCCCCGGCAGGTTTCTTTTCCAGAGGAAGGCATGCCACCAACTGAAAAGGAAGTGGTTCATCTGGAAAAGGAAGTGGTATCGCAAAATGTGAGACCACACACCAATGGTTTGGACGACGAGGTGGTTACAGTTGCCAAAGAAAATGGAGGAACAAGGAGGAAACATCATCGACCTTGGACTCTAAGTGAGGTTGTTAAGCTGGTTGAAGGAGTTGCTAAATATGGTGCCGGTAGATGGTCTGAAATTAAACGTTCTGCCTTTTTATCATGTTCTTACAGAACTTCAGTTGATCTCAAGGTAGGTACATAAAGGTTCAGTAAGTGAAGTGCAGCAGAACTTGGTTACATCATCGACTTTTAAGCCATCATTTTAAGCTTGAATGGTGGAATGCTTTTTTGTAGGATAAATGGCGTAATCTCCTCAGAGCTAGCCTTGCAGAGTTGCCAGCTAGAGATGGGGTGAGCACAATGTGTTGTCACATTAGGCTAATTCACTTTACCACATTGATAGTGGAACTTTATTTTAGATGCACGTCTATACCACCACTAAGTATGATTCTGATGCGATTAAACATGTTATCTATTTCAATATATGCTGCTATTTGTTTGCTGTTTACTTTTTTCTCCTCATTCTCAAATGAAGCCTATCTGTGTAAGACAAACCAGGGAAAAAAAACCTTGGTGGCTGTGTGAATAGGAGAGGAATAGACCATGATCGGAAAATATTCAATAATCAGTTTGTGATTGGCTGAACAATGCATGTATGACGGTTTGGGTACCGCTACAGTCTGGAAGTGATAATATGTTCTCAAATCTTGTATGATGCGGATTCTCATTTTTTTCGTAAACTAACATCTCTATTTGTATTTTAAATTTCAGCGTGATGATTATTTTCTTTTGTGATAAATACAAATAATTTTCAAATATTATCTGCGTGGAGACTTCTAGTGACTTTCATTGATATTAGTATCAACCATGCTTAGTTATATTCGGTAAATGCTACAGCAGATGCACGCTTCTTCCCGCAAAAATGCTTCCATTCCGATCCCTGCCCAAATTCTATCTAGAGTGAGAGAACTTGCTGATGCCCCAGCACAGGTTCCCCCGAGCCTCGGCTCCGATGGTAATCTACACAAATGGGGGTAAGGGTTGTTTTAGCCTTTGAGATGTACATTTATATTGTTTTAAGGATTGCTACAAGTGTGTTAGTATGTATATGGGTCACATTTGCAACTATAGTCAGTTTTTAGCAGGTTTGTGTTAAGGCTGTATATGATATGATCATCTAATGGTTCCTTCATCACAGGTAAACCTATGCTACAGCTGTTGTATTGCACCTCATAGATAATAATCATTTGACATCATCCAATGGGTTTCATTATGTTCATATGATATCCAATACATTACATAATCTAATACCATACACTGTGACAGGATCCTTAACTCAGATTTGGTCACAAATCCAAAAGTTGTCTTCAATTATCCACGCAGTGATCTATGTCAGATAACACAGATGATATTTATGGATGTTGGTCATGAATCCATGATAGCGACATCATGTATTAATATGAACATGATATTAAAATACCATTTATGATTTGAATAGATAAAAAAAAATAGAAGAAAGTCACGGCCATATATATCCATACCTTCTTCCCATTTTGTATTTTTACTCCATTCAAGGTGGCCATTCTGCGAATACATGTCTCTTCGTTGAAACGTCGAGATATCTCAACTTAATAGTTTGGGGAATCTGCATGAATTTTTAACGATTCATGATGCTTTTAGTTATTTTGTTACAGAGTTTGTGACATATTTAAAAGTATAGTGGGTTTTTATGTTATTCAATTTATGCAATAATTTTCAAATGTCGTAATAATTTTATATTACTACGACGTCTGAAGATTATTTTTTTGAACGGCGTTTTAAGAATTTAAGGCACTGAAATTGTCAACGTCCGTTGCGTAAATGTTTTTTTTTTAAAAATAATTTATTGAACACCCATAGAAGCTCTACAAAAATGGCGTTTATTGGAAAGCAACGACATTATTAAATACATATACTATTAAAAGTCAAGTCTTCATTTCATATTTTTTTATATTATTATTATTATTACTATTTCAAACAACCAGTACCTAAATATCTTATATTCGACACTATTTAGGGTAATGTCTTAATACTTAGTATCTTCAATTACAATTTCTTTATTAATTTTCCTAAAAATGCCCTTTTAATTGTTCAAATTAATTTTTTTTCTTATTTTTCTTTTATGACGATTTATTATTTCAACCTTCTCCAAACACAATGCGTGTGCCCCGTTCTATAACAGTTTATTAATAATTATTTTGTTCAATCGAATTAATTAATTACATGAAGAGCAAATAAGTAATTAAATATTAAATATATTCGTCATTTTTTAAAATTTGAAAAATCGCCACTCGTCCCTTCGTCTCTCTGCATATCGATTATCTGACTCTCCGGGGGTCCCAAGTTTCTGTATAGCTAACGAATCCCACAGCCGAGTTTGATTTCCATTTCTTTCTGTCGTTCTTCATCGTCGCCGGTATATTCGCCGCCGCACCAGGTGTAGAATTCACTTTCACTCGTGTTGCACGCCTTGGCTGTCAGCTCTGCAATTGGAAGCCGTTAGAGGAAGACATACTTCATGTTCTCATTTCTTCCAGCTCTTCTGTATCGTTGGAGTAGTCTCTTATGATGCGAGCTCCGCCACCACCTTTGTAATTTTCGTAACCACGGCACTACCTCGTTAGTTTCGCCACAGAATTTGGTGAGCAATTTGTTTTTAGTAATTTGGAAGGTGGAGTGGTAGACATGTTTAATTTTGACAAATATTTATATGATGTTACGTATTCGTTTTCTGATATTTCGTTTTTGAATGTGTGAACTTGGCTGAGTTTTCCGGATGATGAGTTTGTCTGTGGATGCTTGCTGCTTTATGCTCTCTTAAGCTTAGATCGTTGATACTCTATAGATCGAATAAAAATACGTACTTTCCTTTTTTGTACTTTCTGAAGTTAGTATGAAACCGTTGGGTTAGATTTCTTGAAAATTTCAAAACGAAATAGCAAAAATATTCACCACTGGAGCGTCCAGGCAGAAATATAGGCAAGAAACAAAATGATTCATCAATTACTTTGCCTGGCCACCATATTACAGAAGTCTGATTTATAATGGTCAAATAAAATTGACGTTTAGTTTCAGAACATGCACCTAGCCTTTGGCAAATCATATGCTTTTTCATCAAGTACCTACTTTGGCCTTTGTTTGCTGCCACCTCTTTTATTTGAACCTTATTAATAATGATAAAATTCCATTTCTGAAAAGTCTCTGCCTTACTAAGTACCCCTATCTTGTTCTTTTTCAGAGCTGAAATTATCGTTCCATGATCTTTGAAATTATTATTGAATCTGTTCCTTGTTTGTATATCATCTAAATTTCAGAAAAGAGGATCTATCCGTAGACTTGTACTGCTGTTTAGAACACTCTTCAAATTTAATGTTTCATATTTGATGTATAAAATGTGTTTCTTTGCTTGTACCTTTCTCAACTTTGATGTATTTGACATCCACTCCTTAAATGACGAGGTTCAATCTTGAAAGGTGTTTGTGTGTAGGTGTGAAAGTAAACTGACATCGGACTAATTGAAGTAGACGGTAGAAATATGGCACCAGGAAAATACGCTAGAGTTGATGGTCGGAGATCATCATCGAGATACTGCTCAACAGTCGCAATAATGGTTTTTGTAGCCCTTTGTTTAGTTGGTGTATGGATGGTGACAACGTCTTCTATGGTCCGTTTTCAAAATACTGATGTCTCTCTGGAAAGCGAGAACAAGGTGAAGACACACACTACTGATAGCAAAAGTGAGAATAATGATGACAATGATAACATTGATAATAGTAGCAATGTTGCTGGTGGCAGTCATGAACTAACCGATGATGGAAAGTCAAATCAGTTTGAGGATAATGCAGGTGATTTGACCGAGAATGAGACCAAAGGGGACACAGACAGGAATTCAAATCAAGAGGAAAAGAATGAGAACTCTGAAGAGAATGAAACAGACAATAAGGAGAAGAAGGAAGACAAATTGAAAGAGAGTTCTAAGGATGAAAATACAGAAGATGGATCAGAAAATGGAGAGGACGGAAAATCTCAGATGGCGAATAAAGCCACTGGATCTGTAGAGATGGAAAGAAATTCTGATGACGGTGAGAAAGAATCTGAAAAGAAAACAAATGAGATGAAAGATGGCAAGAGAGAGAGTCAAATAGACGAAAGTGTGGTGATAAATAAAGATGAGGAGATAGATCATGGTTCTTTTGCGAAGAACAACTCTGTTGAGTTGCTTCCTTCTGGATCTGAATCAGAAATTTTAAATGAATATTCAACCCAAAATGGATCCTTTTCGACTCAAGCAACGGAGTCCGCAAATGAGAATGAAGCCCAGAAATCATCCCAATTGGAGAGTCAATATGTTTACAGTTGGAAACTTTGCAACACCACCTCTGGGCCAGATTTTGTTCCGTGCCTTGACAACTGGGCGGAAGTTCGGAAACTTCCATCAACTAAGCACTACGAACACAGGGAGAGGCACTGCCCAGACAATCCCCCCACCTGTCTTGTTCCACTTCCTGAAAGATACATGCACCCGATTGAGTGGCCTACAAGCCGGGAAAAGGTAAAGCACTTCCAAAACAGGTTTTTTAGCTTTATCTTTTTGGTTATTGCTTTCTCATGCCAACTTCTGTTATTATATTTGACAGATTTGGTACCATAATGTTCCCCACACAAAACTTGCAGAAGTTAAAGGACACCAGAATTGGGTTAAAATTAGCGGTGAATACCTTACTTTCCCTGGTGGTGGCACCCAGTTTAAGCATGGAGCTCTTCATTATATTGAATTCATACAAGAGGTAATGTTGTATGTGCCTTACTAAATTGGATTTGCATGTGCACGTGTCTCTCCTTTGTCTTACTCAATCTACAAGGAATTAACAGGTAGGCTTATGTTTGATGTTTTCTTCTCGCCGTTATGCAAATTTTTGTGATTCTAGTTTTAGCAATGAGATGAATATTTTTAGTTTTCATTATGTTACCCTTCATGTGTTCTATGTCAATTATGATTGAGTTATGCGTGAGATATAATTAAATGACATGATTTTATAGCAGTTTTTCAGTTATGATAGTATTGTCAAAATTGTGGCATGCATATAAAAGGCGACTCCTATCATGAATGATGAGTAAATAATTACCTGGAACTTGACTGTTTTGACTCATTACAATTGATTGTTAAATAGTCTGTGCCCGGCATTGCGTGGGGAAAACACTCCCGAGTTGTTTTGGATGTTGGATGTGGAGTTGCTAGCTTTGGGGGCTTTCTCTTTGAAAAGGATGTGCTGACAATGTCATTAGCTCCGAAAGATGAGCATGAAGCTCAGGTTCAATTTGCACTTGAAAGAGGAATACCTGCTATATCTGCTGTTATGGGTACTAAGAGACTTCCCTACCCAGGGAGAGTTTTTGATGTTGTCCATTGTGCACGTTGTAGGGTGCCTTGGCATATTGAAGGTAGTTGAATCCCTGTTACTTTTAGTTGAAAAAGATCTTTGGATTAGTCCACGAGTATTTGAGCTATAAAATCACATGGAGAAGTATTTGGGCATTAACCAGCACCTTTTTCATTTATATGTACATGTGTTTAAGTTTCCGACTCAGAAATAACCACATCTATGCTTTTTCTTTTAACATGTGATAATTCACTTCATTGTATAACATGTAATAATATTTAGGTGGTAAGCTTCTCCTGGAGCTGAACCGTTTACTGAGGCCTGGTGGTTTCTTTGTTTGGTCGGCAACTCCCATTTACCGGAAACTTCCTGATGATATTGGGATCTGGGAAGGTACAATATTACTCTGCTATCCGTCAAAGCTGATTAGGTTTTCTAGCTCTAATAAATGTGTGTTGGACAGCGATGAAGAAACTCACTGAAGCAATGTGCTGGGAAGTTGTTTCAATTTCCAAGGATGAAGTAAATAGAGTAGGGATTGCTGTATATCGTAAGCCTACTTCAAATGAGTGCTATGAACAGAGGTCACAAAATGATCCCCCACTTTGCCAAAATTCTGATGATCCAAATGCTGCCTGGTATGCTCAGTGTCGCTCGAACTGCAATTGCATTTTCTATTTGATTGATCTTGAATATTTCCTTATCTTTATCTACTCAGGAACGTACCTTTACAACCATGCATGCACAAAGTTCCTGTTGCTTTGTCAGAGCGTGGTTCTCAATGGCCAGAACAGTGGCCTGCCAGAGTGGACAAAACACCTAATTGGTTGTTGACTTCCCAGGTTGGAGCCTATGGGAAGCCAGCTCCAGAAGATTTTGCTGCTGATAATGAACACTGGAAACGTGTAGTGAACAAGTCATATCTAAATGGACTGGGAATTAAATGGTCAACTGTGAGAAATGTCATGGACATGCGTGCTATCTATGGAGGGTAAGTGAAAAAAAAATTGAAGAATCATATTACTCTTCTTTTCTCGAGAAAACTAGCTGTAATCAACAATCTTCTTTGCTTTTGAACATTCTTGTCTTAAATGCATATGGGCTACCTTGTGGTAGCATTATTGCGATCTATTCAATTTTCCAATCTCACGCTATCTAGCTTGTTCTATTTGCAGATTTGCTGCTGCTCTGAGAGATTTGAATTTGTGGGTTATGAATGTTGTCTCTGTAGATGCTCCTGATACACTAACAATTATTTATGAGCGAGGTCTATTTGGAATTTACCACGAGTGGTGTGAATCATTCAGCACTTACCCAAGATCTTATGATCTTCTCCATGCCGATCATATTTTCTCAAAGATAAAGGCCAGGTGCGTGTTAGATCCAGTGTTTATTCAGACAACTCATGTTGTGGCTTGTTCTAATTTTCCGGCCTGCAGGTGTAGCATCATGGCTTTGGTTTCTGAGGTTGATCGGATTTTGAGACCTGAAGGAAATATCATAGTCCGGGACACCGTCAAAATAATTAGTGAACTCGAAAACATATTCAAGTCGATGCAGTGGGATATCCGCATGACCTACTCAAAAAACAAGGAAGGAATGTTGTGTGCACAAAAAACAATGTGGAGGCCTAAAGATGAAGAGACGATCCAATATGCCATTGCTTAAAGCCTCGCTGTAAGAACACAATTCTTGAGGTGTACATGCCAGCCACATAGTAGGTTTGCATTAGTGCTTATTCAATTGCTGCTTACTCTCCATCTTTCTTCAGGTTATCATGCATCTAGTGCTAGCCTATCAGAGTAGTTTTTTACTTTGAGAGGAGCGTAAGTCCTGACAAGTTCTCTCTATCATACCTCCATTGTGACGACCTATAGCTATTATATGTAGTACGTGAGGTTTATATTTTGGAAGACTTTCATACAAAAAAAAAAATCTTTCATTTTGCGGTGCGTGAGGGGCTCAGATATGGCCTGCCCTTCTGTTTATACTTCATAGAAATGGTCAGCAGCATGCATTTGCTGCTGCAGCAGGCTCTCTTAATCGTGAAATCACTTCTCTTAATGCAGGTGTAACAGGTGGTGGTACCAAGGGGATATCGAGGTTGGATTAATTTTCTGGTTGGTCAAATTTGGACGCAGTTGCTGTTGTAGCATGTGTACATGTAAGATTTCTTTTGTTTACTTATTTTGGAGGACGTTATACGAAGTGGCGTTGATTGATGAGGACAAGATATTTTATGTTCATGTGAAATATTCAACGTAAAGTTTTTCATTGTTTAAACCCTGCATAGTGGTGTGAATTCAATCATTTCCAAAAACTTTCAACTTTCAGTGAGAATGAAAGCTTTTCTTTCGAAATCTTGATGCCTACTACTTTTAAGTTCCTAATGTTGTGAATGAGTTAAGCTCAAGCTCTTTTTCACAAAAATGTATTCATTACCAAGTCTCAAGTAAGGCTTTATCTTAATTTGAGTCAATCATAGAAACTCGAGTTCAGATTTGTTGGGTGATTGGGGTTTATGATCGAGTTCGTTGACAATGCGGACCAAAATTTGTTGGGCTATCTTTGAAACGATCTGGGCATTGATTTTCCCATCCTTTAATTGAAATAAGATTGGGTCGATAAGGCATCGTTATAATCTTGGAAACAGAAAGTTAGAAAAAATGGTTTAATATTCAAATGAATTAAAATTATCTAAACAAGCCTGAATTCAGAATCTTGGCTTCCAAAATTTTGACTCCAAATTCAAACACGAATTTATATCAAGAAAAAAATCTCCTCGTAACATTTCGAATTAAGTCAGAAATACATATTAGGAAACTAAAATATTATATTCAACTCCTAAAGCAGACCCCAATCAAGCCAAGGGCTTGCCGCTAAAGATATCATCAAATTTTTTAATGTAACGAGTCCCACCATGTCATTCAAACGAATACAAGGGGATCGACCCCTTTTGCACCCTAGCCAGAACAACTGGAATCAGGCCCTACCAAGCAATAATTTAGCCACAGAAATGGATTTGTTTGCCACTCAATCCTGCAGGGTTGGTAATTTTTAACAAGCTTTGCCCACAAAAACCATTTATGTAACAAGTCTTCTTGATTTCGGGGCATTTAATTGATAAATGGCGTTTGATTAGTGGCTAATGAAGAATTGTGGATTCAAATCTTAATATATGGAATGGATGGATCCATCGTCCACGCCATCGAGGTTGGATCTCAATTTTTAAGTAAAAAATTCAACAATGGCAGCACTCTAATTATTGCAATCAAGTACATTTGACATAGGGAATGAGTTTATTAATCAATTTATAAATTACCATGCGTCAAGATGACTATTGCTTTTAACTTCAAGTACTAAGTTTTTAACCCACTTCAAAATTTTTAAAATGGAGTATTTTCAAGTAAAATGTTAATTTTTTTTTCTATTTTTATATCATATGTATTGTGTTAAGCGTGTATGAGTAAGAATATCATTGAGAAGAGTGACATCCTGAGAAGTTCTCGTACGTCAAGCTGCTGGTGTTGCGCCGCTTTATCTGGTTGGCTAGGTAGATCGTAAAAGAGTGACGTTAGTTATTCACAGGTAATATTGTTTCTGCGAAGACATGGACATCGATAAAAAAATGGTAAGATTGATCTCTAAGGGATGGAACACCATCAGTAGATAGACATGCATCTCCCCAAATTCAAAGGCCTAACAGCCCGACCCACTACAACCCATGTAGGTGCACTCTGCATTGTCATGACTACAAGGAAATAATATTGCGCATTGATTAATAGTTATAGTTTTTAGCCTAGTGGTAAGCGCTTGATCATAACAAATTGTACCATAGCGAGATCATGAGTTCAAGTATCTCAAAAATCATATTTATATATTTATTGGGGTGAATGTTGGGTTAAGCATGTATGAGTGAGAGTAGTACTAGGATGAGTGATCTCTTAGAAAATTGTCGTACGTTAGTGCTACTGACGTCGCGCCTCTTAATCTGGTTGGCTAGATGGGTCGTAATAAGAGAGACGTCGGATCTTCACATGTAATATCGTCTCTACGGGGATATAGACAGTGATAGGGACAGGGTAAGACTAATCTCTAAAATATATGATCGAGACAACACCAGGAGATAGACACGCATCTCCCCGGAATCATGAGTCTAACAGCCAGACACATTTGCATCTAAGTAGGTGCAAGCTGCGCTGTCACGAGTATAAGAAAATAAAGTTGTGCCTTGGTTAACAACTATAACTTTTGGCTTAATGATAAATGTTTTATCCTAACAATATGTATGATCCATGTGGGTTTTGAAGAGGATTAATTTAGGATTTAACGTATTTAAAAGGTAAACTATATATATAATAATAA
>NC_133312.1:881977-985927 GCF_012295235.1 Primulina huaijiensis | reverse complement strand
ATAATAATAATAATAATAATAATAATAATAATAATAATAATAATAATAATAATAATAATAATAATAAATATTTTAGGGGGTGGCGACTGTGCACTATATCACGATTAAACTTTCCATATACATATATAATGTGCATGCGTCCGCTTTCTTTTCCAATGATCAAGTTTCCATTATTAATTAATAATGAACAGAAGCAAATTTGTTTAGTGGTGTATATGTTTTTATTCCAAGTAGGGTTTGCATGCGTGAAGCTACTGCTTTGGAACTAGACCACACGACATAGCTAGCCCTTTTCTTTAATTTTCATTATCCCAAAAGTTTAATGACATGTATTAGTTATTCATTAGGACAACTTGACCAAGAAAAATCTTGTAAATCCTAGTCCCCGTGCCTTTGTAAGAAAAATATACGGTATACATATAAATTCTAAAACATGTATTAATTACTCATTAGGACAACTTGACCAAGAAAAATCTTGTAAATCCTAGTCCCCGTGCCTTTGTAAGAAAAATATACGGTATATATATAAATTCTAAGGTGTAAATTCAAATTTTCGTAAAATAATTAAACCCTTAGATTTTTTTAAAAAAAACTTACAAGAAAATTACAGAACAACCCTAATTTACGACTCGTTTGGCGTCAGCACTAGTGGTTTCATACACTGGCAATTCTTTCCTATACCTCTCCACTCCAATGGTGGAAAGATTATCCAATTCAAACAAATCAGAACTTGCACAGCTTTCCATATCGTCATCTTCATCTTCTTCCTCGGATTCTTGATCGAAAACTCGGTTTGTGAAATGGGTTTTTCTCAGGAAATCCATTGCTGCATCCTCCACTCTGCGGTTGTACTCCACTACATGCACCATAAGCTCTTCATCAATGGAAGATTTATTGCTGTTCTTTAGGAGCTCGGAATATAGAGTTTTATGGATCGGTTTTTTTTCTTGATGTAATTCTTTTGGCCTACCCAGCTGACAATCTTCGTCAACGATTACGGTTCCGGGGAAAAATTTAACCGACCTTTTGGCGACGCTGGGAAATTTTCCAGTAGACGACGGTGGTTTGCTGAGACATGATCTGGAAAAGGACGAAGCGGATGAGCAAGTGGACGTGTTAGCAGATTTTGACGCTGGAGAGTGGTGAGGATTTGTGTTGGCTTTGTGTTTTTTTGAACTACCGGCCGCGTTGGTGAAGAGTGAGTTTAAGAAAGTTGCGAGCTTGCGGCCGGGAGAAATCGGCTGCTTCACCTTCTTCAAATCGGCGTATATTTTCAGTGCTTTGGATTTGGTCTTCAGGAACCCGCCTTCATGCTTCGGTTTCTGCTCTGATAGATCAGCTAAACCTCCTCTCTCACGACGATTGATATCAAAATCCAGACGATTTTCCCGACTTTTCTCCTTCTGATGATGACCAGAACCGTCTGTTTTAATCGACTTCGGCCGCCGCATGGGAGCTCCCGGAAACGATATTTCATCAGCTTCGCCTCCGCCGGAGCTCGAATCGGAAAAGCTGCTGAAACTCAAACTACCACCCCCATCTTTCCTCCACTTTTTCGCCTGCAAATCCACCTCCGCGAACTTCCTCCCACCTTTATCACCACCCTTCTTCCCCATCAATTTCTCCATCATGCAAACCCGCTGAAAGTTTGCCATTTCTTCCTCAGTCCGAAACAAGCCAACCTTGCTGTTCTTGTTGATGGACGTTTCCCTGTAAATCCCCATTCCCTCCTCTCCAAGATCAAAGGAGCGGTAAACGGAATCAAGAAGCGTAGAGGAAAACGAAGGGTGATTAGCAGAACAGTGCGAAATATACATTACATATATATANAATGTGGGTAAATTTTTTTAAAAATATGGGAAAAACATACTTTATTTTTTTTTAATAGCATTAGCATTTTTCTTTGACTATAAATTTATATTTATTCAGTACAAAAAAAATACCTTTATTATGTTTAATTTATACCAAGATTCACATTGCGTAAGTTAACCAAACTTTTATATTAATTTGTTGGGTAATAATCATTGTTTGTTATAAGAACAATTAACATGTGACGTTAATTTGGATTGTTCTATAATCTAAATTATTTTATTCGCAATTATAATAATTATTGATGTAACGACACATTGAAATGTTAATATAGCACCTTCGTGCATCTGAAATTACCAGAGATCTTGAAAATCAACTCGTCCGAAAACAGAGAAAAAACATATGAAATTGGTAAAATGCCTCTGTCGGCATAGACTTTTTTGGCAGTAACATGAATTAGACTTGCTTGTGCCCGAAATATATATGTCCAAATCAAAGTTCTCTCATTTATGTATTAGGTGTGGATGAATGTGCATACACGTGCATGCAACAATTATAACATTTTAAATAGTTAAAAATATTATTTATAAATGAGAGAACATTTAACTCAAAAATACAAAAAAAAATATAATATAGTATTTATATTTATTTAGATAACCTTATCTTCTTTAACCTCATTCCGTAACCACATTCTAATTATATTCACTAAAAAATGGTTTTATTTATTCATTATAAAGATTTAGATAATACAAATTATTAAACCTTATCTCTTCTTCTTTTCTTTTTTTAACATTATCTGATGAAAAAATCCTGGCTTACTAAAGAAATAATAGTAGGTCTCTTGTGAGACGGTCTCACGAATCTTTATCGGTGAGACGGGTCAATCCTACCGATATTCACAATAAAAAGTAATATTATTATCATAAAAAGTAATGTTTTTCATGGATGACCCAAATAAGAGATTCGTTTCACAAAATACGATCAGTGAGACCGTCTCACACAAGTTTTTGCCAATAAATAATACAAACAATAGCTGATTCTATATCCTTTGTCCATATTTGATGCACGACAAAATTTTATTCTAAGATATATAAAAAAACAAAATAATTGAATATTTACTAGCCAATTTTTTTTAAAAAAAATCATTCACGTCTTTAAAAATGAATAATAATTAAAAAAATATACTTTAATTTAGAGGTCAGAATCGGTTGTGCTAAGTGGAGTGTGATTGCACTCGTGGGGTCTATTTTGTGAGTTTGAAATGTGGCGATATATAGTATATATTCAATGGGAATAATTTAGTGAAGATTTTATTCGGTTCATGTGTATAGTGCGATTATATAAATAATTAATTTATTGACTTCACTTTAATATGGACCATTTAGAATTAGAGATGTTAAAATACTCGTCGGCTGTACTACTTATAAAATAGATAAGTTGTGTTGACAATTTTCCAACTCACCAAATTACACATAAAATTGATTACATACACCGTGTCAGCACATCTCTCTAGCTAAAATAAGTGTGTTTGGTTAATAATTTCTCAACCCATCGAAAAGTCGGGTCAACCGACCCTACTAGCTCGTTTTGACATCTCTGTTTACGGTAAGAAAATAAGAAAATAACGTGTTGGTTGAATGTAAGACCAGACTTAAATCATAAAAAAAAACTACTGTTAGAAAGAGAGTGAACTTGACATGAAAAAATCATGACGAAATAGAAAGAGAGTGAAGCTGGCACACCTAGAGCTCATGTCCGCAAAATCGCGACTGTAAAATAAACTTATAATTTTATGAAAATGATTAACTCAAATTAATATAAGAATTTATTATAAACCAACTTATTTAAATTTTATTTTCTAACCAATATGAGACAAAGAGTGTTACGAAGACCTTTTCTTCTGGCCACCAAATTTTGTTGCATTTGGATAATATCACAAATTTTTTCTAAAAATGCTGTTGATTCATGTTCATAACAGAGTTGACCTATTAGCCCACTAAGGTAATTTACATGCTTTTATTTTGCAATATGTATATATATTTTTAAAGCACATCAAAATTGACATTACATTAAAACTTCTAGATTACATGTATCACTGGCGGACCAAATCCACTATAAGAAGCAAGATCCGATTTAAATTTATAGAAGGGAAAAACTTTGAGCGCAATATATTATTTTCCAAAAACAAAGTGATTTTTTCCCTTCAAAATGCATTAATTAAGCTGTATTTCTTTGACTGAGGGGAAATTTGGATTAAAAAAATTAATTAGTTTTAAAATATATTTCATTAAGTTGCTTTTTTCTGAGTGCTTATTCCCCCTTGAAAGCAGTAGGAATATCATGTTTGGGAAAAAACTTGTTTTTTTAAAAAAAAAATTGAACTAAACTTTCTAGAAGATGCAAAATCTTAGTTATGAATTAATTTGGAGGTGTCAAAATGAGCTAGACTCACTTCAAAAGTAGGTGACTTGTGTTATAATTTCCAACCCCCCAAAATTACTGGTTGGAGTGTTGAGTTGTGGCGAGTTGTAGACTAGCTCGTCTCAACCCATCAAATTACACACAAAATTGATTGGATATGTCAGGTCAATCCATTGTGCCATCTAAAATATAGATGGATTGGATTGGTAACTGAACTCTCAAAAAGTCATGCAGGGCCACCCTACTGACTCGTTTTGACGTCTCTATTTTAAACCAACTCATCAGTCCTATGCATCCAAGCCGGACTCTAACATACACACAACACGAAGTAAAGACAAAGAGAGGTTACTTTAGCCTGACGAATGCAGAAGACATAAGAATCAAGAAACATTCACAGGAAAGTGGCAGCTTTTGCCAATCCCTAGGCTGAATCCACAACTGCTGCATGCATCTTAAAGTGCACACAATACAACCGCAACCAGGTTCTTTACCTTTAATCCTCAGACACATCAACACCATCACCTCTCCCTTTATGCATGTATAAAGAAAAGCACGATGGATGAGTCCAAATCTGAAAGTGAATCGACCAAGATCCAAGGTTCACCCCATTCGCTGACTGGTTAGAGAAAAGTTCAACATTAAGCCTAGGCTGATCTAAATTCAATGATATATTCGCAGTCCGAAAAAACCCACCGGCTTAAAACTTTCCGTGTAGATAGAATCATTGGATGTGTTGGAAGCCACGGTATCCAATGGTTAATCCCACGTCGGGGATTTTTCTGACGGTGTAAGATAGAATTTTCCGCATAATGATAATGTTGGCGGGATTGGGTGCTATATCTCCACCTCATGAATATGATGACAAGATAGTGACAAAACAGGCTAAACCACTTCTCCAAATCACAAGGCATCTTATCTTCCATTTCCAATTGCCTCACCGTTTGTGGAAAACAGAGTGAACAAAAGAGTAATGAGCAACATATAAAGGAGACAAATTTTTTTAATCCCTAGGTTGAGCTTAAAATCCCTTTAAACAATTGGCAGGAATCACAAAGTGGACACCATTCTGCTCCTTGATAAAGAAAGACATGAGGTATTCGCCTTTTATTTCCATGGGGAACAAAACATTCGTTAAACAGTTGCAACATGAAAAGGAGACAATTAAGTGGTGAACAAAGGCTAAAAAGTTTTTGTTTCAAGAAAAATAAATCATGCAGTGTTCATAGATATGCGACATACGAAGATCAGTTTTTAAGTTTTTTTGGCAAAATGTGATAGATTAAATTACTACTGTGGCAAATAAACATTGAATTGATCAGTTGAAAAACAATAATATGATTAAAATTGCGACTCAAGTTAATTATGTGCATGTTGAACCACAAGAAAACTTGAGTCAATTAAATTTGTTGTTTTGGTTTTTGTGACAAATTAACAAAAATAAATTTAGTTTATTCTATTCTTATGAATTAAACTAATAATACATTGTCAGAAATATTCAAACTTGTCTGCTTAAACTCACTTTCTACATAAATTGGGGGGAAGCATATATTTGTGCCTGGGTGTAGCAAATGATATAGAATTGGAAAATGACCTGTAAACATCTTTGAAAGGGTAGTTCACAATTATACTTACAATATCATATTTGGTGTATTAGATGGATAATGTGCTCATTAATATTTTACACATTGTTCATGTAAATATGAGGGGGAAACAAAAAAGAAACAAATTTGACAGAAACAGCAGATGGCTACAAGTCCACTTTCCCATGGGATCAAACATCTCTGATTCCCCTACTGCACTTATACCACAATCAATCACAAACGAATAGAGAAAAGAGGAAAATACAAAGAGATGGCTAAGAAAAACACATTTCTCGTAGCAAAGACAGCTACATGAACTAAAAGGGGTTGAAACTGTCGTGAAGGAATCGAGCAGAGCGTGGAATATTCAAGAAACTTGTCCTAAAGAGGATCGAGATGATTATTGACTTTTCCCGGTAATTAACCTCGCTCATTCACAAGTACTGCTGTTGAATCCTTGCTCTGTTCTCTTCCCACCACAACCTTGCTCGCATTTCTCCAAACCTTTCTCGGCTGCACCCAATGTGTAAGATCTTTAATAACCTGTCTAGGACACAAGATAAATGCAATATAGATGTGTAAAAAGGTAGAGTGGCTCACCTAAACCGCACTCTTTTAAGCTCGCGAGTGCCATCTGGCGAAGCCCGGATAGTAATATATACTCCAGGCTCGTCCTGCTCGACCCACTCGGTCTCTAAATCACTGGCATTGCTCACTGAAAGCTCTCCAGAGTGTTCCAGGTCCCTCGAATTATAACTTGACCGTGCGGAAGCATCTATTGATGATGTCTCGGTTTTTACAGCACTGATGCTCGAGAGTTTAGGTGTCGAATTAAGCACGTTGGAATCACGGCAATGTCGACATTGCATTGGGCGGCATTCAAGTGATTCTGAAGACGAATAGCCCACCCCTGTTGGGCGATGGAAGTTGCGAGGTAGACGCTCTTTGCTCAATGGAGGTGTAACTGGGCTACTCTCAGCAGATTCAATTTTTGAGTTCTGATTGGAAAGGTAGGATTCTTAGTCCCATTTTTTTTTTCCGAAGCCCATAGAAAGATACTATTTAAATATTGCATACGACAAGAACAAAATTTTGCATAGGACTAGGCTTTTATGGAATCACAGTTACACTCACCTCGTCTTCAGATTGCGGTGGAGTTGGCACTGGTATCCCTTGACGATTGAACATCTGGACATTATATAATTCCATAACTTTATCGTAGTTCTCCGCCCACCATTGTTGAGCTTGCCATTTGTTAAAAATCTCTCGGCTATAAAAACAATAAAGCAGAAGTAAGATGGTGAAGTATTGCGATCGAGGGGACTCATATCTTTCTTTTAGGATAATAGATCCCAAATTACACAACTACTGGATGCCAAATACGTGCTTGGCCTAAAATTCTAACATGCTAATTAAAAGAGTCTATTCCAAACTCACACGTAATTCTGGAGTAAACTAGCTATAACTCCAACTGATTCTCTCACATAATAGGCAAGTTTTTTGTTTAAATTCTACACATATTTTAGGCAATGCACCAACCATTCGCTGAAACTATAAATATGGACGCTTAATTTATACCTTGGCAATTCAATAAAATTGCATGTAATTTTCCTGAAAGTGTGATGATATATCATTATCTATATTCGACTAAGGTGTATTAAAACATAGAGCCATAGAGTAGCTCCTCCTTTCCCTCCATCTAAAATATCTTCAGTTCTCCAAAGATATTGTTTTATGTGGAGAATGAGTGACTAAGAATAAGATGAAACAAGTTTCATGAGCCAGTGAAGACCAATTGTTCGTTCCAAAGACCCCACCACTTAATTTGGGGTTCAAATAATTGGCCTCCACATGCCCCATTCAATACGATCACCACAGCACTGTATAAGTCAAAACACAAACCACCCAAATAAACAACAAAGACAATAGCCCATCAAAATCTCACCTCGCAGACAAAATTCAAAACTTTCAGCTTTCAGATCAAATGGAATTTACCTGCAGCCACTGTTTGCTGCTACAAATTTGGTCTCTAAAATACTTTGATTGGTCATATCAAATATGCTAAATTGTATTAACGATTATGAAACAATCAATTAAATTAGTTCTAAAAGCAAAACATGTAGGCACACACAAAATCTTGAGTTTCATTGAACTTCAAAAACTCAAGGATGGACCAGAAAGTTCTCAAGAATAAAAAATTTAACTTTTTATAAAAAGTTTACATCAAATTTAAATTTTTTATCTGAGGCATGTACTGCTAACAGTAACTGTACCTGAAACGAATCCTTTTGAGATCATTTCCACCCTGGGGCAATGAAAGAAATGTAATTAATACACCAGGCTCGACTTGTGCAACCCATTCTTTGGGTTCATCTTCCTCCATGAACACTACTGACTCGGTTCTCCCGCTCACAGAAGCAGGGGTGCACGAGCCACTCGAAAGGGCCTTCAATTTTGCTTCCATTTCTTTCCCCCAGGGCCTAGGCGTGGAGTTTGAGCTGCAAGCTCTTCTGTAAGAACCGTAATATCTCTCGGACATCGAGCCGGCCTCCGAGTCTACATAGGCTCGGCTCTGATCGTTCTTGAAAGAGCCGGAACATGGCTTGCAGCTCTTGTACGCACCTGATGCCTTCACGGCCATGTCCTTGATCTATAACACAAGAAATGGAGACAACACAAATTAAAATATTTTAAATCAATGAATATGCCTTTTTAGAAACTGTTACTTAAAAAGTCTTCCTAATTACATTAAATGAAGGATGAATTCAGAAGAGAAAATGGTGTTTACTTGGGTTGTAAGGACTTTGATGGCCTGTTTGGTGGAGGGAGTGGCAGCGTTTTCTTCGTCCTCCGGACGCTCGCGTAGAGATCCATTATTTAACTGCTTCGAGCAAGCTATACAAGTCAACATGTTCAATTTCCACAGACCTCAATCTACTACTATCAAAATGTCACTCAAAATCTGGAAGATGTAAAAAAATTACACTGAAAATCGAAAAGGGTCGCCCGTAAATCAAAATTAATTGAAAGTTGAGAAGAAAAATACGGCCCACGTGCAACAACTGAGAAAGATTCAAGCCCAGATCAACAAAGAAAGAGACATGACATTTTGAGGAGATAAAATATTAAAAAAGAGCGATCCGCACATCCCAATTGCCCAAAAAAAAAAAAAACTGCAGAAAATGAGGGGCAAAGAAAGGCAAACAAGAAACTGTTCGTTTATGAAATGAGATTTCATTTGAATAATGGAATCAACATTCACCAAGGAGGCGTGAAGGGTGGAAATACATGGTATTGAGGTCATTGTTTCACCACGATTCAGAGAGAGAGAGAGAGCTTCAAATTCAAATAAATCAAGAACATGGTCCTTCCTTCACAATAAAGAGTAATAAATTACTCTATTTCCTCTTCACAAGTTCTTCACAAGTCACAGCTACAGGGTGGAAAGAGTGAGAAACAAGCACAATCTTTTCTCACAGATTCACGCCTCTGCCCCCCTCCTCTCACGCACAACGCATACCGTGTACACAACAACTGCGAGTGGTTTTATGATGTGGGAGCAGAATAAAAAATGGTGAGAATACAATGGTGGATCGAAGAGAAGCTGTTGAGATTTGTGGGGTTTTCGAAGCAGAGGAAGAGGTGGCAGAACACAGAGGCCTGCTTGGTGTACCGTTGCTTGAATTACTCCACCAATTAATAATAATCCTTTCTTAAATTGTTACTGATAGGCATTATCAACAATATAAAGTAAAAATCACAAATTTATTTGTCTCATGTGAGACCGTCTCACGGATTATAATATGTGAGACGGGTCAACCCTACCGATATTCACAATAAAAAGTAATACTCTTAACATAAAAAATAATAATTTTTCATGGATGACCCAAATAAGAGATCCGTCTCACAAATATGACTCGTGAGACCGTCTCACACAAAAATATGACTCGTGAGACCGTCTCACACAAGTTTTTGTCTTATTTAATATTTGATTAATGACAATTTATTTTTCTTTATGCATCTATGTTTCATGTCGACTCAAAATTTATTCATGATATGTTGTTCATATATAGATTTATTATTCATATATCATTCATGTTTAACTATTTCATCACACGATATTCACATTTATTGTCTCACATGTATATACAATCGTCCACACTTATTCTTATTTATTTTAAATATTAAATAGCATATCAAACATAAAAAGAGCTGGAAAAACGATACGAAGTTCACCACATATTCCATACACGCTCGATCGATTATATAAATTCTGCGATTAGATAAATTTTAATTGAGATTTTGAATTATCTAGGATCCCTACCTCCAAACTTAACCCAAAAAAAAATATGAGAGTAGGTCTCTTGTGAGACGGTCTCACGAATCTTTATCTGTGAGACGTGTCAACTATATCGATATTCACGATAAAAAATAATACTCTTAGCATAAAAAATGATACTTTTTCATGGATGACCCAAATAAGATATATATCTCACAAAATATGGATACCGTCTCATACAAGTTTTTGTCTAAAAATGATAAGTGGATAAATGAAGATTGGGAAATTGAATTGGTTCGGATTATACGGTTGGTGTATTTGCGCCACCCTATACGGTCTCTACGCCAACAAAAGGCAAGCATGATGTTGCCGTCAAGGAATGTGAGGCCAAAAAAGGTGGTTCTTATAATGCATTGCATGCTTCATCCACAAATTTAATGTCCGGCTCATATATTATTATTTTTTAATTAATAATATCGGAATTTTATATATTATATTATTATTACTCATAAATACGTTAGATCACGAGATAAAAAGGAAGTAACCCATTTCAAGTAAATCATATCTTAAAAAATGTTAATAAAAAATATATATATCCATCCATCTAGCTACATTATATATGTCCAATAAAGGTTTATTTGCTCAATAGTTCGACTTTATGACATCAATTGAATTTTACAAATATATTAATATCAACTTTAAAAAGTATTATTTTTCTCATTTAAAAAAATTATAAATACATATTTTAGTAAATTAATAATTTACTCATTACTGACACATTTCATCCATTTTTCAAAATTCAGAAATACAATAACGCACACATAATCTATACAACTACGAATATATTTTGTATAGTTGTATTATTTTTTTTTTTAAAAAAAAACACACATTATCGAAACAATAATTATAAAGTATAGCCTCAGAGAGAAGTCTGAGTTGGTGGATGTTTGACTAATGATGAAAAGCTTGATTCCTCTGATATTTCTAAGGACATGTTTGGTTGAGTGACTTGAGTCAACCTTCTTAGTCTTTATTATTTAATTGATAAATTCTAAATTTGTTAAATAAATAATTATGAATTCATTATGATTTTGATTGACGATCAGTCAGTGTCGATGTATCGATGATACGAATCTCGTTTGTATAATTAAAAATGAAAATTTTTTAAAGACGTTTTTTACAACTAACAATTTTGTGAATTATTTCACTAAAACAGACAGTTTCACTCTCCTCATTTAATTAGCAGTTAAGATAACTTTCACAATTTTCATTAAATGGTATCAACTTATAAAATCCTTTATAAGTAATATGTTTGATCTGTATCATACTACATTCGCTAAATTTAACTCCTTGAGTAAGACTATCTCGACGAGAATTCGAAATTTGATATTTGTGCGACCTTCAATGGTTCATTGATATATATAGTCATAGGTTCACGACTATATTGTGATTCATGACGATATTTATTCTCGTCTGGGCTTAGCCTAACTGGCCCAATTCTTTTCATCAACCCCTTTGTCAAGAATATCAGAATTCAAGTCTGATCGCACTTATCGAATCATGGTAAGAGCGTCTAATAGCATCTTCCTATGATCGTTTAGGTATCGCTAATATTGTCTACAGGAACATTAAGTTAGGTTAGCGTATAGTATGATCCCTTCAACTCATATATCTCTATTGATTCTGCAACCATTGATATATCGAGAGTTGCTAATGAATTCGACAACAATATAATATATATTTGAGTATTAACAGTGACATGATATGTGCAACTGAGTAAACATCTTTTCATAATGTACAAGTCTTACTATGATCAGAGATTCCTTATACTATTAACTCGTTATATCACATATGATATATTCAATCGTAGACGAGCGGTGAATTCCCTACTACAATGCATTGGATCATACATATTTCAAAACAATATCTAACCTCACCACCTGGTGATCTTCAATGAATTCGGTAGACGGATCAAAGCATGTTAGTACATAGAACATCTACGTTGTTTCGAGTCAAATGACTAATGGTGTGCAGACTATTTCGCTCGATAAGTGATAACCCCACTTGGACAATTTGATGGATGATTGTTCAGTGCATCATCAAATGATCATCATATGTATGAATGAGCATCTCAATGTCCTTACCAACTAAACATGATGTTTACATCACAGATGTTAGTCATAAACTCAATCGATATTTATTTTTATTTTAGACAGTTGATTTGACTAGAAACTTTTTTAGAATATACAATACATTTTCCTAATGAGTTTCATGATCTTACGTTACGATGCATATTTCATGGTACTTATTGTATATTCAATAACTTTATCTATGTAACATGCATGAATATACAAATAAAACAAATATCATAATTGGATAAAATTGTATACTAATATTAAAATATTGATTATTTTTATATTAAACCAATAAAACTAAAACTACAAATTGACTAGTTGGATATCACTTGAACAACACAAGCACAACATCTATCTCTAGTTTATCAATAAGGATCATGCCCAATATTGGCACTCACACTTTAATTAAATTCTGACAAATCTGAAATTTTTATATACAATGTGTGAATGGGACAGACTGAATATAAGTGGTGACAATTCATTCCATTTTAATTCAATTGAATTCACCAGCAAACTATGATCACAGTTAAATAATAATAATAATAATAATAATAATAATATGTGGGAGGAGTTCAGTATATTAATGGCGTGCTGTATGTGTACTGGGATTCTGACACGAACTATAATAATTATGAATCAAATTGATTATTTATTGTTGTATATTATTAATTAATATCTTTTAGATTTGACTTTTCAACAGTGCACAGAAGCACAGAAGCTCAATGGCTAGTCAGTACGTTCAAGTAAAAAAATATTAAATCTGAATTTCATTTTATTTTTGTAATTAGAAAAAATCCAATAAATATGAGCATATATTTTTACTCCTATTAGATATATTATGAATGATATACTTATTTAAAAATTAAAAAAAATACATAAAGATTAAAAGAATATTGTGTAGAATTTTTATAAAGAAATACACAAAAAAATATAAATGTAAAATATAAAATTTGATGGTTAAATTATATTTTTGAAATTATAAAAAATTCAATTAACACATGATCCACAAAAATTAACTTTAATTATTAGCATCATGCGGATTATGCTTGATATTAATATTTAACATATATAATTTTATCATTTAACAATTATTAATTTCGATATATATACATATATATATATATATATAACTTCACTATGCACTCACGTCACATGCTACAATGGTGGTCAAATAAATGTATTTTGTTGTTGAAACCACATGGCCAACCAGCAATTCCGCATGCAACTATATGTTTTAATTTCGACACAATTTCACAATTTAATTAGGTTCTACTCATTTTAAGCTAAAAATCACTATGTATATAATATTTTTAAGGTAATCTATTGGATTTATTTTTAATATATTGATTAAAAACTATTTAATTTTTTAAAAAGATGACTTGAAATAGAAAAATGAGACGCCTTTCACCCTCTTCACCTCTTTCATTTCACACACACATATCTTATGTTATAATGGAAATCTTATATTCTAAAATTTTCAAAAAATAGTGAATTATAATATTAAATGTTTTATTTAGTGGATAATAATGTAAATGGACAAAATAACATAATAAAAGATAGTAGGTGACCATTTACAAAATTATTTTTTGTACGGAGTTCCATGAATTAGGAACCATGCCTTGGGGAAATAGCTTTTAATAATTGGGCACTTTGACACTTGACCAAATGACAATCTCGAGAATTCAGGCTTGTTTCAGGACACAATGTTGTTCACATTTTGCCAGATATATTCTTATTTCCCATCATTGTCATCCCACATATTTTTTTTTTTTGGGATTGGGATAGTATCGGATTAGGGAAATTGGGGATCAGTCCCTACCCGTCATTTTTTTTTGTGTTCAGTCCCTGGGTACTTTTTTAGTACCACATTTCCACATGAAGTGTACCACATTTCCACATGAAGTGTACCACAATTTGTATGACATAGTACCACAATTTTGTGGGTAGGGAGTGAACCCAAAGAAATATTTTGATTGGAGATTTTTTACCAACTTCCCCTATCGGATTTCCAGGGAAAATGATTTTTTTTATGAATTAAATTGTCTGATTTTGGGTTTTGGTCTATTCATTTTTCAAAATTTGGTTTTTGTATACTGATTTTAATTTTTTGTTGTTTTGATACGATGATTTCTGGAGTGACATTGGACTACTTAGCATTTTTCAACGTCACGTCAACATATTCTGACATATCACATTAACATTTTTTTTTGTTTATTCAGAACTATGATGAAATATGACTTGATATAATTGTAGTTCTTGTCATCCATGCGAGTGTCGAAGACATTTCTTTAACTCTCATATGCTTTCCAAATTTTAAAAAATGTTATAGATAGTAATAATGATATTCAAATATTTTGAACTGTATAATAATTCAAACATCACGAACAATAGTTGTGACACATGTTTGTTTAATGATATTCAAATATTATGATATTATCTCCTTCTTTGCAATTGAAATAGTAAACATATATTATACTACTATATCCATAACATCTTTAAATTTCACCTGACAGTTTATAATCTCCTAAGATATAAGAATTTACAATTATTTTCAAATAAATTTATCCAAACAAAGACATTATACACATATGAACCTATATTATTTAAAATAGAAATAATAATCTAGGCATACACACAACATGTATGTACTATATTATGTAGATTTAGCATAAACATGATATGTATCTAGCATCTACACACTAATTTTTTTCTTAAATAATAAATTAAATCATAAAATTATAAAAGAAAATTGATATCCAGGTTCTATAATTGAGAAAAATATTTAAAATATGTTTTTTTCCCGACAACTGGTATGGACTACTTATTTTGTTTTTGCTGCGACTATTGATATTTTATTATTTTGCCTGATTATATTTTTATTTACGTGATTTATATGTTACTTGAGAAAAATGTTTTATGTAGAATTTCCCAACTAACGCGCGCCAGTTTGTATTCTACTCAAATGCTTGATTTAAAAGATAACGTTACCCAAAATAAGTGATTTCAAATGATCAATTAAAAAATATGGAGATATGAACCTCAAATCCAAATGATTTATTAATATCAGCGAACTATGCATAAACGTTGCGTGTTAAATAATGACTATTATTTATATAAGTGTATTATAAAAGTGACTATAATTTATATAAGTGTATTATCAGTGAACTATGCACACATGTGAAATAATGGCTATAATTTATATAAATGAGTGATAATATTTTTTTTTATTTCATTAAACACTTAATTTTATGTATTTTTCTCTAATTATTCTTGCATATGAGAGTTATGACTAAAAATTTATACGATAATTTAATAAAAATCGATAGCTGATAAAATGACGTGTGACTATTGGATAAAAATTAGGCCAAGTTGTTCTTGGGCCTTTACATGGCGGCGGATCGACAGATAGTTAAAGCAACATGGGCTCAGGAAAAAAAATAGCCCAAGAGCCATTTTATTTTTTACATTAATATAATATATTTAAGTAATTTAAGTATTTATTGACAGTACAAAAATTGTTTGTTTATTATTATTTTTTTAGACAGTACAAATTGTTTGTTTATTTAACAGTCAATGCCCATGAATTTTAAACGAAACTAAAAAATATAGTGTATACAATATAAATTTTTATATTTTAAATTTATTATATATAAACTAAGTCGAACAAAAATATTACTAAAAATATATATTAAAAAGAAAGAAAATAAAATTATACAAAAGTTTATATGAAATTAATATATTTTTAAATTATTATTTGTTTTGATTAATTTGATTGAATTTAATTTTTTATTTTAATTTTTAATATATTTTAATTTTTTTGGTAATCTTAATATATTTAATAACTCGAATTCAGATCAAATTAGTTCCATTTGAGTTCGACCTTGATTCAAAAATTGAAAATTCTAAATAATTTGACTAGAATTTGGTTCAAATTAAAGCTCGACTTCGAGTTTAACTCGAAGGATTCGAACATGATCACGATCTATTCGAACTATCGCTCGAAAATAAGTACTCGAAAGACTTGAAATTTATTTATTTAATATATAATTATATTATATTAATTAAATATAAAGGATGGCGAGCTCAAGTTTGACTCGAAAAAAATTCAAATATGTTCAAGTTTATCTCAAATTCGATAAACTCAAATACAAATTAAATATTTTTCGAAATAATTTTAAAATATCTTGAACTGACTCAATTTGTTTACGATAAGAAGTTTGGAACTGTAAATTTAAAAAAGCTTCTTGTTGTTTTTAAAAAGAGGAATTGTAATTTAAAACAAAAGAGTTCAAACCCAAATTCACTCCGTGTGTTATTGTGCGTCTACGAGCCTTACAAATCTGCCAACGCTTATTACCGATTCCGATTTCTACACCTTTCTTAGCTCCAGATCGGGCGGTTCTCTCTCTCCACTTCATCGTAAACAGCTGTCTCAACCTCTATGCTGTGTTGTACTTTTGATTTTTGTATTGGATCATAGGGTTTTCGATTGACAGGAGAGGATTTTTCTAGGTTTTTAGTCAACGATAGTTTAATTTATTCCTAGTTTTGTTTTTAAGGCGTAATCGGTGATATCAGCGAAGAAAAAGGAAGAAAAACTGTAGGGTTTTGTCGCATTTAACTCCCTTTTAAAATTGAAATCGATTGAAAAATTGAGTTGTTTGTATTGTGTATGTCATTGTTTATTTGCTTTGCTTAATTGTTGCTTGATACTATGAGTGCTGTAGGAGGCTCTATTATTATGCTTCAGGAATAAATCGATATCTGTACTTACTAGTGATGAAACTTTTTTGATTATGCATGTTGGAGGTTTTTCTTGTGGGTTTTTTGTTCCCTTTTTTTGTTGTCTTATTAAAAGGTTGAAGCTATCCAGATTTCATAGGAATTCGATGTTTCCAAATTAGTATGATTGGATTTATAGTGTGTAATATAAATTCCTGAAGTCACTCACGGGATGGAATTTTCAAATATTTGCAATCTGTCGATACTATTTATGGGTTCAGGTTTGGTTGCTAAGAGTTAATTTGATAAGTTGTAACATAGCCTTTTTACAAATCTTTGGGCTACATCATCCCTTTTATTTGTTGCATTATCTATGTGATTAAGTTGTATTGATGCCTCATGTAAAAAAACCATTTTATTTATTTGCCGCCTTTTGCAGTTTGTTGTCTTAGTTATCTGCATATACTCGCGTTTTTCTGCTAAAGATGAATACGCAACAAGTCATGCAGACCGGGTCTAATGGATACAGCCGTCGTAGAGCTGATAAGGGCACTGTCACTAGGTTTGACAGTAAATTCAATGTTGGAACCACAAATTCTGGCAGGATATATTTTGGTAAGCGTCAACGTATCGTTGGTATTTGTGAATGCAATATTTCTTTTCCTAACACTTATAATGTCAGGTAAAGGAGGTGGGCTTGAAATGCCGTCACGTGATCGACTAATATATTTAACGACGTGCCTTATTGGACATCAAGTGGAAGTCCAGGTGCAGGATGGATCTGTATTTTCAGGAATATTTCATGCAACAAATGCTGAGGATCTAGGTATATAGAAAAGTAAATTCACAAAGTTTACAACTATATCACTTATGGGTGCTAATGCTTTACTTTATTAGACCATGGTTCTGAAATTCGCTAGGCGCTAGTCGGCCGCCCGACTGGCGCATAGAGCCTAGGCCGCCTAGGCGGATTTCACGGTATTAAGAGATTTGTAATGGTCACTTTGTTAAAATCCAATTGACACCTGGTTCATTCCTCCTGCTTCTTCTGCTTAAGTAGGAGCAGAATAATAGACAATGCAAAAGAAATAAAAATAAGAAAAAAATTACTTTTAGGGTCTGGTTTGATTTTCTTATGTGCGCAGAAGTAAATAGACAAAGATGAGAGTGGCGTGTTAGGGCAAGCGCAAGCCAACAAATTGTGGTTTTAATTGGGCTTTCAATCTCAAAAAATTAAAAGCACGAGCCTATAATTCTTTCTTTATGTCATGTTCTAGTTTAATTCGGTTTTCAGGAATTAAAAGCCCAAAAAAAATTTTAAACACCTAGGCCTGTCTTGAACCGCCTAAGAGTGCCTAGGCGTCCTTGCCGCATAGGCTAGCCGTCTAGAACCTTTTCGGTGCGGCAAGCGGCGCCTAAGCGCGTCAGCCGCCTAGGAGAGGCCGCCTAGCCCGAGTTTAGGTGGCTGCCTAGCCCGAGTTTTAGAACACTGCTTTGGATCATGCTTTTGCAAATAGAATTTGGTTTTTTCTTTGAAAAGCGGCCTTTGTTTTTTTTTTTTGCAGGAGTTGTTCTCAAGATGGCTCAATTAATCAACGATGGTTCTTCTGGGCCGAAAAATATTTTGGATTCTCCAAGCAGGCCCCCTCCAAGGACTTTGATCATACAGGCTGAGGATTTTGTGCAACTAAGGGCAAAGGTTTTGCTTTGTCCTGCTTCTTATGTACACTTGTAAAATATTTTTTTGATACCATCATACCAGATTAGAATGGCTGTCAATATGTGCAAATGCAATTATGTATTGAAAGACTTATTCTTTTTCAATTTTCCAGGGGGTGTTTTTGTAGCAACATTACTGCTGAAGTTGTCGCAATTATGAAGCAAAAAGTTTCTAATCAAATGTCCACTTTGTAATTTGAAATTTAGCTGATAAACTTTGTTATTGAACTGAAACAGGGCGTGCCTGTTACCGGGGATGGTTTAACCAAAGAAATGCAGCATGAAAAGAAGCGAGAACTTATGACAGATTCCTCCATATCACAATACCGGCATGTTGACATGGGAAAAGAATTGCAGCCTTGGGTCCCAGATGACAGCGATCCCAGTTTTCCTGAAATTGAGAACACATTTGATGACCATTGGAATAGGTTGGAAATCTCATGTTACCTATCTTGAAGGAAGAGCATAATGGTTCTTTCTTTGTTTACAATAGCGTCCCATTGCACGCAATAGTTGGTTTTTTTAGTAATATTTTTTAGTTAATTCAATAGGTTTTTTTATAATTTTTTTTAGTCAAGTCGATTTTAGTAAAAAAAGTTGGTAATTATACTTTGTATCAATATAAGGGCCAAAAAAACAAAAAGTGAAGGGCAATGTGGTAATTTAATTGAAGGCAGACCTAATTGTGTCGGTCTCGTTTGCTCAACTTTAATATAAGTATATAGATATAGATGTATGATTGGTTATTAAGGTACTTGAAATTTCTATTTCTCTGACAGTAAATATTGTTTAATACAAATACTTTGTTGTTTTAGATATGACCATATATTAGTTGAAGCAGTAAACCTAATATAAATTTATTACTGCCATTTAATTTGTAGAAGAATCAATAGTTATGTCAGGATAAAGCTTCAATGGAGTATCATATAACTTATTTTTTGTTGTTGTTTTGACTGAGTATTATTATCTGAATATCAGGGGCTGGGATCAGTTTGAAGCAAATGAAAGTTTATTTGGAGTGAAGAGCACCTTTAACGAGGAACTTTACACAACAAAGCTTGAGAAAGGTCCTCAGATGAGAGAACTAGAAAGAGAAGCTATACGGATAGCTAGAGAAATCGAGGGTGATGAAACCCTTGATCTTCATGTGGCAGAGGTTTGACCTAAAATAGGCTATTTTTTTTCTTTGGATTTTTTTACACCTTGTTTGTTACTTTACAATTTAATAACATCATGTTGTTTCTGTAGGAAAGGGGTGTTCAACTTGATGGAAATCTTGAAATTGATGAAGAAACCAGATTCTCATCAGTATATAGGGGAGTTGATGACCGTGGATACGATGAGATTGAGGATGTATCATTGGATTCGAAAAATGATGAAACCTTTGGGCATGTCTCTGATTCCGCCACTGAAATCCCTCTCATGAATGTGAGTATTGGGAAAACCAGTTATGGAACTCTAGCGTCATCAAGATCTTCACCAATGGTATTTCTTGTCTCCGATTTCGTTTTCTTCATTATAGTATTTTGCCTTGTTAAATAAAAGTTCTGAATTGTTTTCCTGTTTCAGCTGGTTCACCGATTCATATTAGTTTCAGTTTCCTTTTTCTTTTGGTACCTATGCCTTAAAATGGTTGATAGGGGACAGTGTTGGTTACCAATTCATCATTGAAAAATGAAGTGAAAGGCAGAAACTATTTATATGTAGATTTGGACTTGAATAAAATTTTGTGGCTTTATCTCAGTCTTTTTGTATTCTCCCCTATGCCAGTGTCTATTAAGCTTGTTTGTGTTGTTTCTGGGCGTTATTAATAAACCTATATGTTTTCTGCTCATTCTCTTTTTCCTGGTGTAGGGAGAAGTCCAATCTTCTCTGAGATCTAGTAGTAGGGATGTTTATCATTCAAATTCTGACGATCATTCACTGCTATCTGAACAGCTTCCCAAAGATTCCTCCATCACTGACACCGGCAGGTTGTTGTACAATTGTCTGATATCTAATGTTTGTTGTTTCATTTCAGTTACTATTATGCTAGTGGAAAAGCATAACTTAAAAAATTCTGGGAACGAAGCTATTTATCTTTGAAGTCAAATGTTAGCTCTCATTAAAAAAAATTAATGAAGCATCTAATCGGAAAATTTTCATGTAGACTTCATGATAACCAAGATATTGGATGGGGTGGGGAAAGCAAAGAAAAGCTAAAGGTGAGTGCATTCTGACTGCTATTAAGTTGACTTGTGTCTTAAAATGTTACTGTCTGACAAATTTTTTCCCCTGCAGGTAGTTGACCGAAGTCAAGTGTCAAAAGTTGAGGGTAAGCAGCATTTTCTTTGCTGATAGCGTTTGACAGTGTATCATATTGATATAGAAAATCTATGAATATACTTTCTAGAGAGTCCCCTGTGATAGTTTTATAAGCTGATGGTTTTCTGGCAATTATCGAAGTATATTCATAGATTTCTAATTTTCTCATTCTGTTGGGCCTCGTCAGCTCTTTTACTTGAGCAATTTGTCAGTTTTTACTTTGTAGAACTTTTTCTTTTTTTATCTATCGTTGCATTTATTTGACATCAACTATATCTTTGTTCACAGATTCACATTTGCTTTTGAGACCAAAGATAGAAAACTCTGACAAGGTTGGATTGTCACCAAATGCTACTGCATATGATCCATCACATACATCAACCAAGGTTCAGGAAAAGGCAAGTTCTTCCAGTATGCTGCTGGAAGGTACTATACCTTTCAAAACACAAGGGACCGCAACTTCTCTTGCCAGGCCTAGCAGTTCTGCATCATCCACTTCTGATCGTGGGGGAGGTGCCACTTCAACTTCTGCTGGCCGAGGATTGTCACCAAGTTCATCTGTTGGCTCATTGTCGTCTGAGAAGTCAACGTTGAATCCACATGCTAAGGTGGGAGTAGTGGTTTGACAAAGCAATTTTTTTTGATATGGCAGTTGTAATTTAGCCACTTTTCTTTATTCATGGCTTCGATAATGGATGAAATGCACAGAAGGATGGTTATGGTAAATAATTCCTATCTCTTATTCTGCTGTACATAATGTATCCTTCTCGTAATTTTCTTACTCTTCAATTGTTTTTGCAGGAATTTAAATTAAATCCAAATGCAAAGAGTTTTGTTCCCTCTCTAACGACTCTGAGATCACCTTCTCCAGTTGCTGATAGTTCCTTCTATTATCCAGTTAACATGACTGCAGTTCCACACATGCCTGGGATGCCTGTAGGTGTCGGGGTATGAATGTAACTCTTGCTGCTAGGTTTTAGTTCCAGTTAAATTACCAAGCTTCTAACTTCTCTTAAATGACTTTGTTCATCTGAAAGCTTAATGATAGATGACTCAGTTAATTAATGCTAGTAGCATTTTTGAATGCTACATTTATTTGTTAACAAGACGTCAGACTTGTTAGTATATCGCAAGCGTCCATCCACCAAGAACCTAGTTATTGATATACTGTTACAATATAATTATACTTGCTTCTTCTTTTTGGTCGGCTAATTATTTTCTTTTGCAGATTGGACCTTCTTTTGCACCGCCACAGCCTGTTATTTTTAATCCACAGGCTGCACATATGCCACAACCCTATTTCCATCCGAGTGGAGCCCAGGTTTTTTTCCCCATCATTGATGGCTCTGCTCTTGAATATTTTCACATTTCTCCATCTACATGGGAAGTAAAACTGAATTCTTCGTATGCAGTATGGGCAGCACATGATAATTGGACAGCCCCGGCCGGTGATGTACATGCCAACATATCCAACAGTAAGATAATTGTTTCTTCCTTCTCCTGTTCTGTTATTCTATGTTTCAGTATGTGGTGTGTTTTAATTGTCATCTTGCTGTACTTAGTGTTATTGGCTGTTATGGTGGAGGAAGAAAACAACAAGTTGATCCGTCTCTTGTGCCATTTGGATTAAAACAGTAAATGAAACTGAGATTGAAAAACCATTTATGAGCAACTGTTCGTATTGTTCTTATTGACTCATTTATTTAGTCAATAACTTTTGAGCTTTGAACTAACTCTGTCAAGGTGGCTTACTTCCCTTAACGTGTTCATCTGATTCATCTTCTTTCCCCCAGGATGTGCCTTACAGAGGAAGGGAATTTTAGCCAATGTTGGTGTTTACTGACTTGTGACAATAAAAGGGGGCGGATTAACAATTTTCTGATGACAGACTGCTTGGAAACATTTTTTTGCAAGAGCCCGGCAGCTTACAAAAATTTTATAGATGCTTAGATATTACATGTGCCTAGATGAGATTCGGTTCTTTCTGGAAAATCCTGCATGTCAATGGATTTTCCATTTCTTAAATGTCTCTTTAATATGTTCTAACATGGATTAGTGCTTCAAATTTCATCCTTTTTCTGGGTACTTAAAGAGGAATGGAATCATGGTGATAGAACAGTTTAGATTTGGTTTGTGATTTAAGCACTACCGGATATCATTTTTTGTCACCTCCTTACTTGAAAGCTGGAGGTACTCGTGCTGCTTGTGTTCTCAAAATCTGAGTTGGTCTATAGATCTTGGTTTCAGAGCAAAGAAGGTACTTGTGTTGGACAGAATATGGTGGAGATAACGGAAAGCCGACCATATTCGAAACAGTACTCTGGTGGATGAGCAGGGCCTGCACTGCACATTGTCGTCCTGCTGTTGAAATTATTGATTAAAATTGAAGTCGAAGTTAGATGTATTACCGTGGTGGCAATTGTTTTCTCTCTCTGTGTTTTCGAAGTTCTTATCTTTCATCAAAGGTTTCTTGGGTTTTACTTTTCCTTTGGAATTATTTTTGTCGGGTTTGATGCATCCCTTATGGTTAGTGAATACAATAATACATGGTTATTGATTCAGAAAAACGGATACAGCTTCAGCATATCTTACCTGATATACTCTAATTTTTTTGCAAAAGTAAAAAACGTATTGTGGAAATATAGGACTGGTGCGTGTGTACGAGTATACAACTCGATCCTGAAATCGCGAAAAATTGTGCGTTTTGCTTCGATTTTAACCTTAAAAAAAAATTTCAATTTGTCGTTATCTGATTTGCAATGAGATTTAACGTACGTTCTAATTCTGAGAATTAAATATTCAATTTTTTTTTGAAAGTTAATTTATTCATTTTATGTATAAAACATGTATCATATTAAAATAAATCGAAAGTTGACTTAATCAATGGGTTTATCATATTACATATGGGTATGAAATGAAAGAGAGTCAACATGTTATCTCGTGAATAATATGCTCGCTTCGAAAAAAATGTCTTAAAGCTAATTAAATTGACACATTATATAAAATAAATAAATTATTAAAAATTATATTTATTATTTTAAATATCGTGAATCCTACTTCTGAACTCTGTAAATTTTGATTACCTCTACTGTTATATTAAGTCTGGGTATGATTTAAAAATCTTTTTTGGTGTACTCTTACTATCTCTCCTTCACATTTAATGTGTCTATGGATGAAATAAAATATACATTCTCCCCAATTCATTTGCTAGAATAAATTATATGTTAATGCCCATAATCTACCACTAGTGAATTAATTTTGGGCCGAATAAAATTTGGCCCAAAACTAAATAAATTTGTATGTCATGTAAATTAAATTTTGGTACTATCGAACATTCGGACCCGGCCCATTAATCCAAAGAGAGTTGAACGAAGCCCCCTCCAGCTTCGTCACATTTTAAATCCGCCCAGCTTCGTCACACTCCGTTTTAATCAACTCACGATTTTCCTGTTCCTTCCGGACGTTGTTTTCGCTGCTGAAATTCTAATGTTGTAATCTTATTTTTGTAGTTTGTTCTTTAAAAGAAATCCTATTTTGTAGAATTTCAGCTGAAGAAAGAAGACAGAAAAGGAAAAATGGACGCAGGATACAATCCGCGTACTGTTGAGGAAGTTTTTCGAGACTTTAAGGGTCGTCGAGGTGGCCTTATTAAAGCCCTTACTACAGGTGGTCTTTCGAACTGTATTCTTGTGTGCATTTTTTTTCCTAGGTGTATGTCGCTTCGATATTTTTTTTGAAGTGTGGGTTGTTTTGTGTTGTTTTTGTATTTCAGATGTTGAAGAATTCTACCAACAGTGTGATCCTGGTCAGGGGTTTTTACGCGAAATGGGTTTCCTTTTTAGTTGTATATATTTGTTTATTTTATTGAGTTTGAGTACTTTTGTTTCATGTACGATCTAGTTATCTCTTAAAAAATGCTCGTGTTTCGTGTTTTTGTTGAGCAAAATCAAGTGTTGAATTATGGCTAATGACCGTGTATTTCACGGTCTTTATCGGTCCTTGTTACCTTTTGCGCTACACTGAAAAATTCGCTGTGTTTGCGGCAAATCATTAATATTTTGGTATGTTGAAAGGGAAATTATAAACTCCAAGTTGAGCAAATCAGGCTCCGAAATTTATAAAATAGGATAGGATTTGGGATGTGAAGTTTAATAACTAAATCAAGGTCGATTGTTTAAAAGTTGATAATTTCCATTAGTCTATTAATTTGCCAAAGATGCATCAAGTTTTGATACATTTTTTAGGTTTCGCAATCCTTATTATCCATTTTGAGCACTTTCAAGTTTACCATTTCTTGTTAGGTTGTTATTTTTATATGTCGCTGTTGTTGAGTTTTTCATTTTCTTAATATCATTTCTTACTGGTTCCGTTCTGTTCCTAGATTTTTGAATCATATGGCGATGATATTTAGGTATTCGTTGGGTCTTCTTTTCCGCAATTTTACTAATTCAGCTTGTAATCTGTTGTTATTTTTATTCACAGAGAAGGAGAATTTGTGCTTGTATGGATTTCCTAGTGAACAGTGGGAGGTCAATTTACCTGCTGAAGAAGTACCTCCTGAACTCCCAGAGCCTGCTCTGGGAATCAACTTTGCTAGAGATGGAATGCAGGACAAAGATTGGTTATCTCTTGTTGCTGTCCACAGTGACGCGTGGTTGCTTTCTGTTGCCTTCTATTTTGGAGCAAGATTTGGGTTCGATAAAGCTGACAGGTGGATCTTCAATCCCATTTTTGTCATTTACAAGGTCTCATTTATGCCGTTAAGTGGCGGTATAGCATTAAAATAACCGTTGAAATATTTTTAAGAGAAAGGCAGCAAATCAATAGTAATGATGCCAAAATTTCTGTTAAATAAATACTTCCCTAGTAGCCGTCTCCTATATTTCTACTTGTTTCCGTTGAAGGTCGTGTGCAATTAAGATTTTTGTTTGTCTAAGACTTTGATCACTGGAGAAGCTAATTGAATTGAGCATGTGCATGGATGAATTTATGCATATCCTTTATGGTTACAAAATGATGACACCTTTAGGATGCTTTATGGTTTATTTGAATTGTGAAGTTAATGATGTCATAATCTTATTCCTGCTTCTTGGTTCAGGAAGCGCCTTTTTATCATGATCAATGAACTTCCGACCATATTTGAAGTGGTGTCTGGTGCTGCAAAGAAGCAACAAAAGGAGAAATCAGCAGTCTCAAATCTTAGCAGCAACAAATTCAAGCCAAAACCTAAACTAGTAAGAAATCGGAAGTGGAATTTATTTTTATCTGTAACCAAAAGATTTTATTCGCTTTCATACTGCTTGGCTGTGTTCCCATCATTTAACTGCATCTATAATATTATCGGCGTGAATTGGTTAAACAGTCAGCCTTTTTTGAGATTCCATTATATCTGTGAAGATATCGGTCTTTTTTATGTTTTACGAAGCTGATTTCCCGGCATGAGTGTAATTATTAATCTTCTTCTTGGTTGTAATATAACTGCCCTATTTTGTGCAGCTACCAACCGTAGCTCCAGAGAAGATTTCCATATCCCAGGCAAAAGATGACGAAGAAGGGTTGGATGAGGAAGAAGATGAGCATGGGGATGCCCTCTGCGGTGCTTGTGGAGAGAACTACGCATCTGATGAATTCTGGATATGCTGCGACCTATGTGAGAGGTGGTTCCATGGAAAATGTGTCAAGATTACCCCTGCTAGAGCCGAGCACATCAAGCAGTACAAATGCCCTACATGCAGCAACAAGAGAGCTCGACCCTCGTGAAGAACTATCTCTCAGGCTACTTAGTTTGTTGGACCCTTTCCTGTTTATCTGTAATGTTGTGCCAAAAATGTGAATTAGTGCTTGTTGAGGGGGGATCCAATTCTTGGTAATAGGGTCGTTTTATTGTCATCAGTGATTAAGTCATCCTCTGATTTTGTTGGACGGTGATGCTTCTTTCATTAAGTTCCCTGTTTTCCTTGATCTTTTACTTGCCTCAAGTATTTTGCCATATAATCCCTTTTATGCTATGCTCGGAGACGTTTTTCGCGGATTTGGTGTTTGTATTGTACAACAATATATCATCGAGTCTTTTTCAATACACACACAAAATATATGGAGTCCTTTTCAAATATATATAAAGGGAGGCAAATTTAAGGTAATACGCCAGTTCTTGAATACGCCCAACTTTTGTCCATGGATGGTACGCACGTTCAGTTTATGACATCCAAAACCAACTAATATGTGCGAGGATTGTGGTATGTCAATCATGTTTCACCCTGTATGGTTTTTATTATTGGATCTATCTAATCTAATNTTATGTTGATTTATTACCCTTTTATTTATTTTATAATTTGTCATCTTCATTTGGTTATTTAAGTAATTTTTTATGTTAATTTAAAATATTAATTAATAGTGTACTTAAATTTCATTTGTGAGTTTTCTTTTTTACCCTTTCATTTATTTTATATTTTTCATGTTCATGGGGATTTTAAGTAATTTTTCATGTTAGTTAATATGATAATTAATAATGTACTTAACTCAAACAAGATAATTATTATTTTGATTTTATTTTATAATTCAATTTAATTTTACTTTTAAATTTAATATAATTACTTAATTTTATACATTTTCGTTAAATTCATAGAAAATCTCTATCATAATATTATACATTTAAAAAAATTGCTACTATTACTAACATCAATTTTATTTTATTTCTATTACTATTATAAATATGTGACTTTTATTTTTAAACTTCATATTTTATCGTTTTGTTTATTGTCATTTTTCATATTAGTTTAATATCTATTATCTATTACTATTATAAATATATGGGTTTGAATTGTGAGATTACCTTTTTACCCTTTTATTTATTTTATAATTTGTCATTAATAATGTACTTAACCCAAACAAGATAATTATTATTTTGATTTTATTTTCAAATTCAATTTAATTTTACTTTTAAATTTAATTACTTTAATTTATATATTGACATCAAAATCAAAATCATAAAAAATATAAATATATGAGTTTGAAATGTGAGCTTACTATTTTACCCTTTTATTTGTTTTACAATTTATCATGTTCATGAGGTTATTTAAGTCATTTTCTATGTTGATTTACTATAGTCATTAATAATGTACTTAACTCAAACAAGATAATTATTATTTTGATTTTATTTTCAAATTCAATTTAATTTTACTTTTAAATTTAATTACTTTAATTTATATATTGATATCAAAATCATAAAAAAATAACTATCATAAGCTTAACTCAATCAAGTTATTTATTAATTTTATTTTAATTTAAAATTTAAAATTAATCACTTTTGACATTAAATTAATAGAAAATCACTATCATAATGTTATAAATTTAAATAAATTGTTGATATTACAAACATTGAGGGTATAATGGGAAGACAAATGGAGATGAGTGTGATTGAATAAAATTAAATTATTAATAAATGTTAACGTCATGTAAAATATTTTTTTTCCCATTTATAATATAGATATTTTTAGACTACTTACGTATCAAAAGAAATACATGATTGAGAGAAAATGTTTTATACCGAGATAATTATTGTTTTTATTTTACTTTTAAATTTAATATAATTACTTAATTTTATACATTTTCGTTAAATTCATAGAAAATCTCTATCATAATATTATACATTTAAAAAAATTGATAATATTATTAACATCTATTTTAATTTTAATCTTATAAATATATGACTTTTATTTGAAAACTTACTATTTTACAATTTTGTTTGTTTTATAATTTATCATGTTCATGAGGTTTTTTAAGTTATTTTCTACGTTAGTTTATCTATTACTATTATAAATATATGGCTTTTATATCTAAATTTACTATTTTATCATTTTATTTGTTTTATAATTTGTCATGTTCACAAAGTTCTTTAATTTATCTTCTACGTTAGTTTAATAGGATTATTGATAGATTACTTAACTCAATCAAGTTATTTATTATTTTAATTTTACTTTTACTTTTACTTTTAAATTTAAAGCTAATTACTTTAATTTATACATCAAATTAATAGAAAATCACTATCTTAATGTTATACATTAAAAAAATTGTTAATATTACGAACATTAGGATAATAATGGGAAGACGAAAGGAGATGAGTCGGATTGAATAAAAATAAATTATTAATAAATATTAAGGTCATATAAAACTTATTTCTCCCATTTAGAATAGAGATATTTTAAGACTCTTTATGTGTCAATAGAGATACGTGATTGAGAGAAATGTTTGTATGTAAATGATTTCAAACACTGTTTTTAAGCTATTTATTCAATTTTTTGTTATATGTGCTGCTAAATAAATATTATTAAATAATATGATCCATTTGATCATTTTGTGTTCTTACAATGAGATGAGTTTTTTTAGCCTAGAGTTAACATGTTTTATTATTATGTGTCATTTGTATTGATCAGGTTGTGTTTGGATTGTAATAGAAAAAAAGACCACATATCCCACAAAATTGGTTATTTTTCAATTTTTTATTGTTGAGATATTTTGTTAATTTTTAAACACATAATGCATGTTTGTTGTTTGCTTAGATTATATAGTTTGAAGTGATTTAGAAAATATTAAAAATGCCGAAATATTTTTTTGTTTTTACCTTATAAATCAGAATATCAAGTTATAATATTTTTTATTTATTGGGGCAAATGTATTTCCAGACTCGTGTCTATAAATCAATATTTAAAATTTTTACTACATTATTATATTGTCTATTCAAAATTTTTGTATTTAGATTGATAGAAGATATTTGAATTTGAGTTTTTATGTGCTTGCTTATATTATTTTTGTAGTATTATTTATTGTGAAAATAATAGGTGGACTAAAAAATTTTGGTACATTTAGGAGTCCTCTTGTTGACAACAAACATAGATAAATTATTAAAAGATATAATATCCAATAGATTTTTGGCATGCGATTTTGTTCTAATTCAATGATTATGCATGATTCTAAATTTTAATTATATCACCAGTTAACACATGTTTTGTTGTTGCTAGATATATTTTGTCAATGCTCTAATATATTTTTTTGGTTTAAGAAAAATTGTGTGACTTTATATTATAGTTTTACGACTATTTTTCTTAATGGTTTTATTAAAGGATTTTTTCATGATGATTTCCAGGCACCATTTTTCCCTTCGTGTGTTTTTTTCCCTAAAAAAATATGTGGAATATCTATGAAATAATGACGTTAATAAGGTGCTTTCTCTTTATTTGAAAAAAAATATTGGAAAAATTATACAAATTGTGAATAATTTAAGTTAGTATTTAATTTGAGAGTGATTTATGCTTTTTGTTGCTCATATATATTTCCATTTCTGTGTTATTGTACTAAATAAATTATTTTTAAACTTTGACTTATCATTTTTATCTTATCGAGGTTATTTGTGTTATGATTTTTTTTATTCATTTGATTAATATTGTTGGCGGTAATTGATTTTTCTGATATTATATGATGTGTCTTGTTGTTTATATGAAAATAAGTATGAGAGTACACCAATCAAAGCCACATATTTTGGGTCTTCTGTCCTACGAAGAGGATAATAGATGGTTTCTGTGAAATATGTAATTTATTGGTTCTTCATACATATAGTCTACGAAATGCGTCATATTTTGAACAAAAAAGTTAAGACAAATATAGTAGATGAATAAAAGACATGTTAAATAAAAAATAATGTTACATATTACTATGTCTTAATTTCTGTATGGTATAATTCAGGCACATTTTTTATAGATATTTGAAATTAGGTCTAACTAAGCAACATGAAACATATACATATATATTAAATCGTATTTAAAGCAAAATGTTAAGATCAAGAATGATTCAGATTTAAATTTCAATGAAGCACAATGAAGAAGAAATTGAAGAATTGTATGTGTACGTTAACGTAAGTGTTATATAGTGATTATGTTGCTACTTCATGGTTTGCGATATATGGATATCATATAAAATGTCAATATTTCTAAAAAATAAAATAGTTTTTCAAAAAGAAAAAATTTCTTAATTCAAGAAAAAAATACATGAAAAACAAAATGTGCATATTTCTCATTCTATTTATAATGGTATGAGAATAATTCTAAAACGTTGTGGACACAATAGATCAATTTTATGCATTTTGTTGAGACATTGAGCCAGTTTCACTTTCTTTCCTCCAATATTATCTCGATATATTTTGAGGTGGCTAAAAAGTTGTTTTTGTCTCTTTTTTTAGTTAAAGTGTCTAGCCAACTAATCAATATGATATACGATGCTAGCATAGAAAACTCCTCATCAAAAAAATTCACTTAACCAAAGAATTTCTACAATATTTCATAAAATTAATTTTGACTATCATAAAATGCTTATGAAATATAAACAATTGTATTATTAGACGGGATATTGAATAAGACAAATATGTTGACATATATTTGAATAATATCTCATACGCATATCTTAATTACGTTATCTGTATCTTTTCTCAAGATTTTTTAAATACAATTATTAATTTTGTATGTCGTTCCATAAGATATAAAATATTATAAAACAAAATATCAACTCAATAGAAGAAAATTCATTTTGTTTAAATGAATAATATAATATTATGTTCTAGACTCAATAAATTAGATTGAAACTATATCATCCTCATGATATGATGCACGAAATCATTGTTCTAAAGCTTTAAAAAAAATGACGAACGAGATGACTTTCCTGAATTGCGTCAAATTAAACGAGGACACAATTCTAAGATATATTCATTTAAAGAGATTTTCAAGTATTTTTTGTCACAGTGATTGAGAAATAGTTGTTAATAATTTATTAACATTATAGCTATATGTTGACTATATTGATACTAAATATATAAAAATGATATCACAAATATCACAATGTTTGAAGAAGGTGCAACACTATTAATTGATTATGTTGTTGAAGAATATACATGTTATGCATACTTTTAGTCAGAAGTGAAAATCTATCACGACTAAAAGTATTTTTTCTTAAGAGTTGTAGTTAATTGTCAAAAACTGAAAAATCATTTAACAACAAAACAAATAGTCGGAAAAATAAGATTATCAGATAAAAATAATGTAGAAAACCGAAAAAATGTTCGTGATAAGGAAGCAAACTACGAGCATGTCAGATCACATATGAGGATTGTGAATAACATAATAGATGTTAAAAACGATCAGATACTTGTTGAGTATACCAAAATGGTTATATGCATATTATAACAAAATACGACAAAGAGGTGTTGAGTTGTCAAAATCAACCAAGAAGCATATTGAAAAATGTGTCAAGTGGTTAAGATAACTTATCCGATTCATATATATAAAATCTATGGTCATGATTTTTTTATTTTTTGTGACTTAGTTTGTTTCAATTGATAAATGCTATTAGCCATGTTTAATTAATTTAAATATGCTCAAAATTTCGTACATATATTTTCAGTAGTTTAGGTTCTCACGTGCAACGCACGAGCATTTTTCTAGTTTATATAAAATTACTAAATGAATTTTATATAAAACTTTGTGCATAAAGCGAATAATTCAACAATTATCAGTAAAGAGAGAATGATGCCATGTTTAATCGATAAATGTCTTTATGAATGATCACTTTGTTTTTCTACATCACATGTTGATCACCAATCTCATTAACACTTCAAGCCCATTTGAAAAAATGAATGGACATGTTATGTAATAAAGAGATACTTTAAGCTGTATTTATAGATTTATGCTATATCCAAGCCAAAGCCAAGTCAGATCAAGATTTGCTCTTAAATTTCCTTCGGGATTTCAAATCCACGACAATTACAGAAATATTATCCTTGCTACCTCTCTGAAGAGCCAAATTTGACAGATATTCTGCCGCGGATTGTGCCGCAGGATCGACTCCCTCCCCCCGCTCAACTAATGGTTGAGTTCCATTCTTTTTGTGCCAAATTAAGATCCGTTTTCTAGCCACTTCGCATACTTCCTCGTTTGTCAAAACATCCCACAACCCATCGCTGGCTAAAATAAGGCACTCATCGTCTCTGGCACGAGGCATAAACAAGACTTCTGGGTCAGGTATAATCCATGGCTTTAAGTACCTGTCACCTGCACAGATGAAGTAAACAAACTTGAGACACGCTGCAGTGGAGTGGAGCAATTGGGAGACAGGATGAAAGGACTCCTGAACGTTTTGGCCATTTGACAAAAACTAGTAGTTCTAATGTTCTATTCCTCAAAAAGGATCTGAGTTTAATTTCCAGTCTCTCAGGTATATAAAGTAATGAAGAACTCGAATTAAGACAACTTATAATGATTTCATACATTAATACATTTACATTACAAATTTATACAATCGTGACATATAAAAGACATACCTATGGATCTTGACATTGCAAGAACACCGAAAACCCGGTGTCCGTTCCACTGTATCACCTTGCCTCCAGATGCTTCAATTCTAGCATATTCATCTTCTCTATTTGGCTAACATAAAATAGAAAATAAATTTAATAAAAATTAGTTCAGTAAAACCAGACATTATTATAATCTTTGAAGGAGGAAAATTAATCAAGACAACATTTGCTCACTTTATGATCAACAGATAACGCGACTGCTTCTTTACCACGATAAAGGACAGCCCTCGAATCTCCACAGTTGGAAACTATAATGTGGGATGAGCAGACCACTGCCACAACAGCGGTTGACCCCACAGTTTCTGGGGCAACAGGTTCAGATGTGCAATCATTTGCATCAACATATCCACCATGACAGCCTTTGCTAGTCCCCCCTCCAATCTCATCATCAACCTTCAGAAAGCAGCTTGTAAAAACCTTGTTCCACTGCATCTCCCTAGTGTCTCTAATACTCCCATTTACCAAATCATCTTTAACATTGTTTAACTCCTCTTCTAAAGCCAAATGGATCCTATCACGGCAATACTTCGCAACCTACAAGATGAATGTAACGTGGTTGGCTGCGAGTATAAATGTTACCAACAACCAACCCACCAAAACTTTTTACCCAAGCAAACAATTTCAAAAAAGTCAAAATCCTTAGGTTGCATTGGGTGGATGGATCGGTATAACAGAGCAATTGTAATTAACATGATTTGGAAATTTGATCCCAAATGAAAGCTTCTCAACGTAATCAAATGTCCCAAAATAGTCTAAAAATGTATCCAATTTGAAAGGAATTTCAAAATTCAACTTCCCCATATTTAAACAAAAATGATGGATTTGGGCGACTAGATTCAATTCCTTGAAGCTCAAATCCATTAATGGGTAGTGAAATAGAGGAGATAAATTATCATACGAAGTCAAAATCATTGAAAAAATCTAGCTTTTCACGCAGCAGATACAGACACAAACCGCTTATAAATTGGGTTAGATAGGCACCCAATTACCCAATTGATTGTAAAACATCGAAACACGCCCCAACAATTGAAAACTAACTCAAATTACTTCTTAATGAACAATAAATTGCATACCTGAGATCCACCGTGACCATCGTACACCCCAAAGAAATGTGACGTCAGGTGTCTCAAAGTCTGACCAATCCCATCTATCATACGGTCACCAATAAACATCTTGATAGGGATTTTCATAAAATGCGGTACAGCCACAACAGCATCTTCCATCTCCGGTCTATTTCCGCAGATAGAAACGGAACCCCAAAGCGGAATGCAGTCCACTTCAAAGACAGTCTTAACGCCACCTTTCCCAGGATCACTCTCACTGGATAACGGAAGAGCTACAATGGATGCCTTTATGGTAGGTCCATCTGAACATTCTTCATTTGGTTTGGAATTCAGTTTAAGAAATTCACCCGATGTTTTCCGCCGTATGCTTCTTTCCTCCAAAGTAATAACCTTTGCAACTATTTGACCATTGTCAATTCCCTCTATTTTGAGGGCTATAGGCAAGCTACTCTCTGAAGAAAGATTTACAGGCAAGTTTATGTCCGCTGTAGAATCAAGAGGTAGCAACTCAACCGCACTGATAACACTGGGGTCTTCCTCAATTGAGAGAATCTCATCTTCTTTGCTTTCCTGAGCATCATGGATTAACTTACCATTTTCAGTATACTGTGTCATCTTTGACATATCAGGTTTTGCTCCATTTCTCCCATGCAATGTCGAACTGGAATCCCACCTAGAACTAGCAGTATCATCCATAGCTGGATCCGATAGAAAATTTGCTGTTTCGGTCACTAGTTCTAGTCTTTTGATTTCAGTTTGGTTTGAAATTCCTGAACTCTCACAAACAGGATCACCTAAGCTAAGTGCCACGGCAACTGAAGGAGCCATATCTTCCATCATTCGTCTTCTCAACAGCAATAAAAACAAAAGGCTGAGAAAATTTAATTACGCACACAGGGACACAAGTATTCAGCGTTTTATCTCGTAATAGAATTCAATAGCAGATTGAAAACCAGAAAATTTGCGATAACGGACTTTTGGAAATCAGATCTGGTCGAAAAATATACTATATAAAGCTGAAAACAGTTTCAACACCTTAGATTCCCAAAAATTACCATCTCACCTCCACCGCCAACCCTTATATGGTCATGAAATGGAGAAAAAGACCTCAGATCCAACCCTAGCAATAATTCCAAGAAAGGAAACCCAAAGAAAGAACCTTCAAGAAAGCAAAACCAAGCCCCCAAATACACAAGGAAACCCTCAAAGACTCAAACTTGTTGCCACACGGAACATGGGTTTCATGGATCTGAGGGAACCCTTAATAGCCTCTTGAAAATCACGGCTATTTTCAATCTTATCCGACAAACAAAATCCCTTTCTCCAACAATTTTCTCTAGAAAATAAAGATTCATTCCTCAAAAAAGTTCCTCAAAACCCCCACATCTACATTACAAAAGGAAATATAAAATACTGGAAGACAAAGACAAGTGGAGGGTTCTTACCAAAGAATTGAAACACCAACAAAAAGGGCGAAAGGGCTTTCACCATGCTCGGTAATTACTCCCCCTCCGTAGATTTTCCCTCATTTCCTTTATGGCTTTGATAGGGAGAGAGAGAAAGAGAAAGACGTGTGTGGAAAGCTTTGCTACTTCATAGGACACGCGTAGATTCAATTATCTCTCCCATCAATGCTTTTGCGCAGAAAAAAATGTGAAAAAAGAAACAATTTTCATGAGGCAAACTCCAAGAAGACCACGTGTCCTTGTTTGGCTTTGGCAGGAGGAATCGTCTTCTGCCTGGAATTAAATAATGTCATCATCCCTGAATTTAATACTAAAATAATATTAATTGAAAGGCATTTGTTCATGGCATCCTATATATTTGAAGATTTAGAAGTCAAAAATTAATTAAATGTATGAAATAAAAGCATCTTAAATTTCCAGGACCTTTTCAAGTTGACATTTTTAGCGAGAAAAACATATGAATTGATTGAATATTAGACAAGAATAAAATACAATAAAATAAAAAGAGACAAGAAAAAAGAATTTATGGTGCCCAAAATTTCCATATCGCCATATTTTTCTGTTTCGAGGTAATTTTAATGCTAAAAAGTCACATTTTAAATTTTTTTCAATTTTTTTCCTACCTTTTTCAACTATTAGTAATTTGCCTTCACTCCCCTTTCGTCGTTCTAGCAAAAGAACCAAATAGAGGAAAACTAATAATATTATATAATGACATATTATATTCAACTTCTTTCATTACATAAATAAATAGATAATAAAAAAAAAAGTAAAAATTGATGCCATTGTTTTGTATTTTAATCTCTTTTGTAATATTTGTCTTTTTATGTTTAAAATTGAGTGTTAGGTTATACCTTTCATTTTTCTTTTTTTATATAAATTGAGATCTTTTTCTTCAAATGTGTTACGTGTCATGTCGAAACTTGATAACAACCGCAAAATTTTATAAAAATATCGATTTAGAACTAAAATTTTAGTTCAATTCCAAGGAAAATTAAGACTCTAGTTTAAAAACTATATTATTTCGGTCCAATTTGTAAGTTGGAATATTTCATTTCACCATATCTAGGAGTGGGAAAAAATACCGATTTTTCGGTATACCGAAATTATCGTACCAAAAAAAATACCGAATTTACCGAATTTGCGGTATACCGATGATTTTGGTACGGTACGGTAACAATACCGAATTTTTCGATACTATAACAGTATGTAATTTGAAAATTTCGGTATATACCGAAATACCGAAAAAAATATACAAAATTTTTAAATATATAATATTTTAAAACAATAAATTTATAAAAAATTTAAAACGTAAAGTTTTTTTTCGGTATATACTGATACCGTACCGAAATCTCAGTATACCGTACAATTTCGGTATAATCGATATGCTAGTTATATTACTTATATGTACTGAAATTTTCGGTACACTGAAATTTTCGGTACGGTATCGGTATGAATTTTCTCATATCGTAATTTTCGATACGATATATGATTTTGGTACGGTATACCACCCCTGGTCCATATTTAACCGGAATCAAATCATATACACTTTTTTGTGATTTAAATCGAAGAAGTGCATCTGAACCAGAGCTAAGTAATCATAGCTGAATTAAACAACTTTTAAAATTTTATATTTAGAAAAACACTTTTTTATATATACAACTATTTGTTATTATCTAATATCTTGAATAAAAGTTGTGAAATTTATCCAATTATGTGTGTTATTCGACTTAAAATTGAAGAAAATGAAACCACGCATAATTCATGTATAAATATAGGTTTCTTAATAACAATAACAAAAAAACCTCCCATTTTGTGTGTATTCTAGAACCCTATTACAAGGGGTTAAAACTTTAAAATAAAAATAACAAATTTAAGTTTTTTTCAAAAAAGTCGAGGAAATGGTCTCTCTTCCTGGTGGCCTTGGTGTAAATACATGCATGCAACTCAACTCAACTCAACTCAAGACTTGATCCTCCAAGTATAGGCCACATTTACGCTTACAAAACAAAATAACAATAAATATTGGTGTCGATCATAGTCTTCACATTTCCATCACTTTTTTTTCCCTACACGACAACGTGGCTTCATGGCTGGGCAGGATTGGTAGCGCCACGCAGCAACGGAGACCTATCCAGGGGAATTGCTGCACGGCGCCACCATTCCTTCGCCATGCAGCCCTACAACATGGCAATTCATGAACGACGAATTATTATATTAACATTGCTGATGAAGGGAATATACCCACTGTCGTGGCCATCAACATAGACAAGAACAGCCAACACGCCGTGAAATGGGCCGTCGAGAATTCGAAGTTGAACGACAATTGAATCGTCCTCCTACATGTTATATGCACTCAACCATGTTTATCTACATGTGGGTGCTAGCTTATTCTAAAATATAGGGTGGCACCAGCCAAGAGGGAATCAGTTTATCTTATTTGTTATCGAGGGTGGTCTGACTTTAATTCTTTTTATAAGATCTACTTATAAACATTTAACCTTTTTTACTATCATGGGGCAAATTCCCCTCGACCATCTAGCAAGTCCTCTTGTGGCATTCAGGATTTTTATTTTGAATTCTCAATAGGAGAAATTTGCATAACATGACATTTGGATTAAAATTGAGCTTTTTGCTTATCTTCAACTTTAGTTTAATCCTTAAACTCATGCATCTTAATTGTGTTGGGCAGTGGAATTGATCCCTAAAGAAGGGCGTGCACCAACTCAACCTGAAATGCAGCACTTGTTCCTCCCTTCCCGTGGCTTTTGTGCTCGAAAAGCGGTAATCAACACATAATTGAAACACACCTTTTGGGGGCTTTCTAGTAGTCTAGTCATTTCTTACTGGGATTTAGTTGGATTTTGGTAAAAGATTAACTAACTGGTAACATAATACTATTGAGGTCATGAAATACTACACTGATAGCTAGCTATATGCTTTTTCAACTACTAATTATATGTTTACGACTTTCAGATTCGTGTATAAGATGTGGTTCTCCACGGCCATGACATAGCAAAAACGCTATGTGAGTATGCAGATGCTAACCCCACCACCACCATTGTTCTTGGCGCCTCAACACGAAACGCGATTTCAAGGTATGTGTACATAAATGATTTGTTTCTTAAACCAGTACTTTTATTCCTCATGATATAATAACATACCCTGGGTCTAAATTATTGGATCGACCTTGACATAGCAGCAGCCAATATGGCTTTTCAACTTGTCTTATAGCAAGGTTTAGAACTTGGAAAGTTTACAGTGTAGATAATGCAGAGTTTTCATGTCAAGGTTGATCCAATCATTTAGACGTTACAGTGTAGATAATGCAGAGTTCTCTGTTCCACAACGAATACAGTCATCCATTTTGGGAAAATAAATAGATACATGTGGCAGCAGGGGTAATGGTCTTCTCTGATGGGGGAAAACAAAATTCTTATATAGCGTACTTAAAAGTTAAAGAGAAGTTTCACCTCCGTGTATTGAAACGCTCCCATGACTGTGCTTCCATGTAAGCCTTCTTACACAGCTTTTGGTGTTGTGTAATAGCAGGGCATTTAGAAATGCAGATGTTCCAAGTTGTGCAGCAAAGTATGCACCTGATTCTTGCTCGGTTTACTTAGTATCAAAGGGTGGAAAAGCTCTGGAAATCAAATTTGCAATTGAACTGGGCACTCCAATCTCTCCTGAATTTCTTGGGTAAATCAAAACATTCCGGTGAATTGCATTCATCATGGATTTTGCCAATGTGGCATACCATCCTACTATAATTGAGCATACTGAAAGCGTAAACTATTATTGACCAAGTTATATGTACGTCAATTTTTAGGCTTAGTTGGTAACTTGGTATCAGAGCTTGTGCATGACAATTTCATTCTTTTCGACCATATATGAACCCTCGGTTTACCTGCATCTCTCTAAGTGCCTCATCCAGTTGAAGTTGACCAACCTAAACCCGAGTCTCTGCAGCTCCATATCTAGCTACGCATAAGGGCACATTAAGGTTAAAGTTATAAACTAATGGTGGCTCACCACCCGCTCAAGCTTTAAGATATAGTGGAAAATCAAAAGCGTAAAGTGCTACTTTTAAGGGACAAGATGTAATTTATATTTATATTTTATTTTCACATAGCATAATACATCAGTTTATTCTTTACGGTTCCAAATGACATTATTGTAGCTCAATTTGGCTCATGAAAAGTAGTTCGCGTGGAGTTGCAGAACAGAGGCGGAAACATCTTTAGATTTGTTGAACAGGCAAAGACCAGTGGACATTATCAAGAGTACATACCCTCAGAATTCACCAAACAACTTCACGGCACATCAGCAAACAGCATCATGAATTAAGCCATTTTTAACTAGCAAGACTCCGTCCCCTCATAGCTCATTGAGCAGCAACGAGTTTCAGCAAATGGTGCAATGGGAAAGCCACTACAAAAGCAAGAATCTTACTTCGGTGAATTCACCAAGCAGTAGTTATAATTACACACCCTATGGAAGCAACAATGTGTCGTCTCTTGATTCAATGGGAAGTAACCGCAGTGAGTTGGGGCTCAGCCAGGTAGCTGGTAACAAGATTTCTGGAATTGAAAATGGTCTCATGATTCAAACCTATGATATCTCGATCAATTTTCCATGCGGCTCGAGTGATCAATCTGAAGCACACAGCTTCAATTCTGATGTTTCCATTGAGTTCTTGGATAATTACAGTGAATCGGATTCTTCCATTAGCTCTAATTCCTCACAAGCAGCTGTAAGTTGTATAGTTTCTCAACTCGCAAGACTACAAGGTATAACAGTATTGGACATTGCTCCTTATCATCTTATCATTCGATGATAAAATTAAATCATGATTTCAAACAGAGTTTTATGTCTGATGTCGATAAGACTTATCTTATTGGCTTAAGTTTTGCGTTAAGCTTGAGTTATAAGAAGATATTACCAAACATCATTCAATCGTGTACCTTGACAATTCTTTTGTTGAAACCACATTCCTTATTCTCTTGATGAGGTATCTGTTTTCTGCTTTTCGTTTCTAGTTCTGCCACAAAATGGTAATGAAATTGGTTAATATTAGACATGATAATGTTGGTTACATCATTTCGTAACACAATGGCTGTGGCAGGAAGTGGAGGATGAATTGAGGAGATTAAAATTAGAGCTAAAACATGCGACATCAAAGTACAATGCAGCATGCGTAGAAGCTGCAACTGCTAATGAGAAGGCAATCAGTTTACAATGACAACATTGCTGTAAAAAAAGACATTTTCTAGGCAAAACTTAATAAAATGATATTTAATTTCAGGTAAGGGAGATTGACCAATGGAAGACAGAAGAGACACGTAAATCAGAAGTTGCAAATCATGCACAAGAATCCACATTAGCCATAGTTAAAAGAGAGAAGCAAAAGTATAAGGCTGCAGTTTTAGTAGCAACTAAGGCTCAACGCATAGCAGAGTTAGAGTCAGAGAGAAGAAGGCATGCTGAAATGAAGTTCAAGCACGAGGCTGATGAGAAACAGACGGCAGTGGACGCATTAGCGTGGAATGTTATAAAATATAGGAAGTACTCAATCAATGAAATTGAAGCCGCGACAAATTATTTCTCTGATTCTGATAAAATTGGTGAAGGTGGATACGTGCCGGTTTACAAGGCTTTTCTGGATCACACGCCTGTTGCAATAAAGATTCTGTAGGCCAGATTTTCCACAAGGTCAACAGCAGTTCCAAAGAGAGGTTGGTAAATATTCTATCCTAGAAATATAATAAACCACATAATGAAACTTGACCCTTTTTCAGTTAAGAAGCAACAAATGTCTCTTCCCCTAGATGGGTAGGATAAAATTCAAAGCCGTCCGAAAATGTTCAATAAACCTTTCTGGGGTAATGTACCACATGAACAGATCAAACTCCAATTCATGCTTTCGCATCAAGTATACAACGTTCGTAAAAATGGCATTTCCAAGATTACAATGTCAAAAATCGGAATAATCTTCAATTTTCTCTCATGTGTACAATTGTTGCAGGTTGAGGTTCTGAGCAGCATGAGACATCCGCATATGGGTATCCTGTTGGGTGCCTGTCTAGAGAATGGTTGCCTCGTATATGAATACATGGAAAATGGCAGTTTAGAAGACAGGCTTTACCGTAAAATTGGTACTCCACCATTGTCTTGGAGAGCCTGTTTCAGAATAGCTGCAGAAATTGCAATTACCTTGAACTTTCTGCATCAGACAAGACCAAAGCCACTTGTGCATCGTGATCTCAAACATGCCAACATTCTCTTAGACAAAAACATGCAAAATTATGAAGGGTTACAGACCAAGGATACTTTTTGCCCCTTTTTCTAGCTGTATGTCTCCTGTCCCTGCCAGGTCTTCATCAACTAGCAAGTTCTTTTTGGATAACTCTGATATCGGAAAACAAGCAGGCCCCTATTACTTCGTTTTAATATTAGAAATGAGTTGCGTTTATTCATCAAGAAAACAAGGGAGACTGTGTGGGCTGTTAAATATCTCATTTAACTTGGATTCTGTGGCATTTAATATTTTAATACCTCTAACAAGCCCCATCCATGCCAGACTTATTCTATTTTTATGATATTTAAAATTAGAATCAAGACCCAAACCAAAGTCCTCACCGTTGCATCAAAATAATATACATTCTAGGGGTTTTTGTTCTTATAAATTAGAAGAAATGGATGTCATCAAAGATCAATTTGTTACAGAGTTAAAAGCAAGTTTTGAAAATTTATCTCGATGGCACATATTTTAAAGCATCATTTACCTATGACGTACAAAGCAAGTAAAATACAAAATAGATAAATAACATGAAATGTGTTATAAACACGAACACAACTATGAGGTCGTTAAACACAAAAATAGGAGAGTTCAATTCAGCTTTTAAAAAAATAATACATGGAGATGTTATTAATTGCCTAATCCAACAAAATCAATTAACGGGCAGCTACAAATTATTTTTCTGAATTTTGAATGTCACTGTAATCAGATTTTTAAAAATAATACATGGAGATGTTATTAATTGCCTAATTCAAAAAATCAATTAACCGGCAGCTACAAATTAGTTTACTCCCCATCACAATAATCCAACATCTAACTATACATTACCAAACCTTCACAATTCTATTACAGTTCCCCTTGTTAAGGGGTTGAACAATTACCGTAGAAGATAGGCGAGAGAGAGTGAATAAACCTTAACAAGAGCCAATGCATCAGATGAGAAATCACAAGCATAAACAAAGAGCTTAGGGTATGTAGCAATAAGAGGAAAGATGGTGTTCCCAGCTCCACAACCCATCTGTAACAAACAGGTCAGAAATTTAATTCCCGATCACGATGTCAAATGGATAGTCACAAACATTTACTTGGCAAAGGTAATCATACAAGCTTATTATCCCAGGAACAAACGATTTTGTTGCAGTTGCTAAAATTTAGAAAGCAGCTTTCTATGGACCAAAACTAGAGCAATTAGAAAGTTAATGATCAAGACTTGATTTCGCTCAACCTACTCACGTGCTATATCTAGATTCTAGACTGTCAATAAGAATACAGCGCCATATTCACAGAAATAAACAACTACAGCATGAGATTCCAATTCGTGAAATTGCTCGATAAACTATCCGCAAAACTGTTATAATATCCGTTCAAGAGAAGGAAAAAAAACTCGTTAGATACCTTCTCAAATTAGAAAACCATCACCTCTAAAAGTACTTTTCCATCAGCAAAAACACCCCTACCATCACCAGCACCACCATCATTATCTTCCAAAAAGTATTTGCCCCAATCCTTCTCCAAATAATGCCTGTCTTCGAAAAATTGAAACAGGAAATTTCCAAAATAAAAACAAAGTGAAGGTCAAAATAGCAGGAAAAACAATATCAGAAGCCTAATAACTGATACCCCGCTAGGAAAAAAACTTGTCCCAGTACTTGAGCGACTTTCTGCTGAAATGGTGTTCGTAGTCCTCGTAAAAACCGCGTTGGCAGAAGTATGTTGGGAGAATGCAAGCGTTCGGAAAACAGCGGGAAATACCGGGCGACGAAGACAAAAACGACAGCGTTGCCAGAGTCTCTTCTTCTGCATGCGTTGAATGCGACTTCAATGTGATTGCATAAAAGTGCTATTTGTACTGCCTCGAAGGTGACAACTAATCGATTACACCGAGTAAATCTAATTTTTAGGTTTAAAATTTTGCGATGTGAGCCTTTTTTGTCAAAACATTTTATTGTAGGGGAGGATTTGATTTGGTTGGAGTGTCATGATTTGAGGATATCATAATTATGAGCTAAAATCCTTCGTTTCCATACACAATCTAAAATTATCTCAAAAAATGAGATAAAAGAAAAAGTATACTCAATGACTTCGTGTGTGTATTTATATATATATATATATATATATACATGTGTAATTTTTTTTAAATATATTCACAAAAGTTACAGATATTCACAAAGGAGAAACCAAAAATAATGTTTCTTGTTCATTTTTGGACAATAAAAATATATTTAGAAATAATACAAGACACCAATAAAAATCAAATGAGTTTGTCGTACGCATAGGAATGTTTAAACCAGCTGATATTCTCCGTCCATCGCGTGTAGTAGAGAATAACATGGCAAACAAGTTCATCAAAAGATTACAAGTTAAAATAATAAAACCCGTGCTTTTTTCTATAGCATAGATATGAATTTCAACTCGGTGCAGCATGAATGATGACTGTCTTACAATTCTTGAATAGGTGATTAAAAAAATCTGGGCCCTGGTCTTGTTAAGTTTAGAGTTTATTGTCCCCATAGAACTTGAACACAATAATGAGCGTGATATTACTGCCTAAATTTACAACAATAAAGCCACGAATAAATTTCAACGGCATAAATACCAGATAAAATTGTTGGTTAACAACGCACTTTCCAATAAACTAGAATACAAGAAAACAAGAACCAAACAAAATGCCAATGAAATTCGGAAAAGAAAATGATATATTCCCAATAAAAAATTTATCTATCTTTTGTGCTTTGAATCATGTCTAGAACTAACCCAAGATGCAGAGAATAGTGCTGGGGAAGACATCTGTTCGCGTCAGTTAGCAAAATACTCGACCTGCACCAAAAACTGAATTCTAGTCTCAACCTACAAGAGTACAAGCCCAAGTTCTGACGATCTCAGTACATGTTTTAGCCGATAGTTGTAGAGGTAGTAGTGAAGTTTCCCGTCTCCTGGACCAAACTTCAGCTCCTTCAAGAATATCTCGTTCTGCATAACATCCAAAGCATTGAAAACATCAAATTCCTCTTTCTTGGCAACAATAAGAACATCGTTCATCAGCTGAAGTAATGAGGTCTTCGTGGACACGTTGTAAAAAGAATAAGCAGCCTTGAGACTAGAATAGCTAAGGCTACCAAGTATCGAAGAGGGCAAGGTGTAAAAACTACAGAAGTCGGTGATTTCTTGATTATCAGGACTTGCGACCAAGTAACTGTTCACAACATTCTCCCTAGGAAGAAGCCAATGTTCTACATCTAACTCATCAAAATCTGGTGCAACGACAAATTGTTTCAGGTAATTTCTAAGCAAGCGAGTAACTGCAGGGACATCATGGGGTTCCATCTTTCTGAATCCAGGGGTCGCAGTCTGATCTGGTAATTTGTACAGCTTCATCGTTCGGCTCATTGTCATTCTGGCACCAAGCCTAGAAAACCCAACATCGATAAGCTTCTTTGGATTCAAAGATCTATGCCAATATTGACAAGTCGTTATGGGTGTAGGAAGGACAACACCAGCAGTATAGGCAGCTTGCCAGATATTTTCCAAATGAATCCTCCTTGTGACCTCCTTGATCAACACTGGAGCCAGTCTTTTTGATCTAAGCTTCTTGTGGACACACAAAAAATTAACCTCAGCCATCACTACTACATCATTGCGAACACGGATTTTGGCAGGAATCCCAGTAATGAATGCAACCAATTTTTTTGAGCTCTTTACCCTTACTCCAATGTGCCAACTCCTATAGAAACCAGGAGGGCGCAATGCCCATTGAAGAAACTCCTTCGAGTAATTAAATCTAAACATGTTCTCGTCATCCTCAACATAGTTATTAGCTAGGAGACTATACACCTCAGCGCACATCTCTTCAGAGTCCATATCACATGTAATCCACTCATAAGGAGTTGGAAGATTATATGGTTCTTGTTTGACTTCTGAAAGCAGTGTTGGCTGCTCAATTGGACCTTCAGGGATGCTCGCGTTCCCAAGATCCTTGAACTGCCCAACAGGTTGGGTTTCCCAAAATTTATGCCTCTTTCCAAGAGAAAGAGACTCTTGGACTTTCTGCGCTAAAGAATCAATTGATACTTCATTTCCACTATCATTCTCATTTTCAGAAGATAAGGTATTATCGCCAGAAATATCGTGGCTTTCAGTCGGTGCCTTGTTATCAGCCATTCTCAAGACCGACGTCTATCATCAATTTAAGAGAAAGAATGAGATAGAAGATGAGAGAAATTTTAAAATGAGTAGAAAAAATATATAAAAAAATCAAAGAAACCGTTATATATCAATGTACGCATCAACAATAGGAAACAGATTAGGAGCTGAATCAAAAAAGATAATTCATCAAAATACAACAAATCCATAAAGCCATAAACACACCATAGTTCCAATTTAATTGCATCGAAATGAAACTACAGCTTTTCAAACACACCACATGAAGACATGATGAGGGAGTTTTGGGAAAGTCACACCACAGCACCGTCACTTCCGTCTAATGAAAAACTATTTGTTCTAATATCACAAAGTTTAGCACCCCAAAAACACGAAGTCTGCGGCCACGTCAAAGTTTTTGAGTTCGCCACAGGAACACGCACTATCACATAAACTGGCACGCAATCCAAACTTATCAAAACACACAAAATCATTAAACAAAGTTAACATGAATATCCGCATAATACTTCATCACTTAATTTTTACAGGATTTAAGCAAGCAGTGACTGCAAGACAATGAAACTGTACCCAGTTAAACGATACAAACACATTCCTACTAGGAGAACATCCGCTTACACATTAAAGCTACAATTTTCAGAAGTATTGAATCCAGATTTCAAAAAATTAATAAATCGCACGAAAAGAAAGATAGCTTAACGAATTCCATATAATCCATTCAATCACGAAATGCCACGCGACTCATCTTAAATGTAAAAATTTTAAAAAAAATGACCGCAAAGTTTAAGATCTGAATCAGAAAAACCAACACGTAACAACTCTAATAATATTATTGAAGTGAAGTTGCGAGATTGTGTACATATGTTAACTTCGATTTGGAAATCTTGGTGAAGATCTAGGGCTTTAGAAAGCCAATTTTGGTTCAAGCAAGTTGACGAGAATGAACTTCGAAATGTTCGCTTATAGCATATGACACACGCTTTTGATAAAGTGTTTGATGTTTCACCTTTAATGTTTTTTATTTGAAAAACGTTCAACTTCAATTTTTCTCTCTTCAAAAGGCGCATTTTTAGTCTCGTATTCGCTTTCACAAAATAGTAGATTTGTGTTGATCTTTACTTCCCAGTCCCAACACTTTGAAATCAATGTGGTAACTATATATATATATATATGTGAACAACGTGCATTGCTGAAAATAATTTATAAAATATTAGTTTGGAATAATAATAATTGAGATTGAAAATGTGTGTGCGCATATATATGCATGACAAGAGAAGTATGGTAGGTAAATCTTTTCATCTGGTTTGGGATCATGTGTAAAAGAAATAAAAGTTAATATGAGCAATAATCTTAATATAGGAAAAGAATTAGGAAGGACTTATGAGCAACCAATTAATCCAGTGGCAACATTTTCATAGTTAATTTCCCATGACAAGTTCTGATCGAGTTCGAGTGACATAGACATGTCCTTGTATTGGCAAATACATAAAACGAACACACCAGTAATAGTGGTAACTGTCGAACATAGGAAATAGAAATGAACTGAAATGCTGTTACACCAAGAATCTTAAAGCAGCTAATATAAACAAGACCCGAACATAGATTTCACCCCATTCAGGTGCTGCAACTTTGTGATCTCGTACTCATTTTGAGAGGTTCAAATAATTAGCATCATGTTTTAAATTCAATTTCTTCGCAGTTTCTTCCTTGGAAACAAAAACAGATGCCCCGAAGTGTTGATAGATGTAGCATCCACTATTTACAGAGGGAAAAAGCGGAAAAAACAGCAAGCTAATATTGCATCCTTCCATTGTTGCCAAAGTTCAGGCTCTCCATTCCTTTCAATGTAGATTCAAAACTCTTTATGTTGGGGGTATTTCCTAATGAAGAAAAGCGAGTCTGATCCAACCGTGTGAAGCTTGAACTTTTTTGGAGTGCACTTGGGCTAGCACCTGCTGTACGGGAGCGTGAACGGTCAGGAACTTGGCCAGAAATCTCAGGCTCGCAACTGGTTGGCACAGCAGGTCGTCTTGAAGATGAAAGTTGTCGCAAAATGTTGGTACTAGATGACTATAAAAAGAATAGGAAAATGAAACATTACTAGAATAGAAAAACTTTGTGCACACAAACTTGCAGAATTCAAAAATAAAGGGAACCTCGTATAAGAGACGCATGCAAAGTGAAATAGTAGGACAGAAAAAAAATCTCCAAAATCCCGTCTCATTTGGATTGAGTAATTTGGATTCGAGGGAGTTATTTGACGCATGGATTTCAAATGACTCCAGTTTGGGAGAATCTAAGATCCACTACATGGATAGCGAAAACGAGTTTAAAATGAGAAGGAATTTCAAATCCATCGAATTCAAAAGTATCCAAGCGAGTATGATTGATTTATATCATAAATTCAAATCCTTTGATTTCAAATCTTCAATCCAACTACACCCTTAGGGAAGCCAGTTCGAGCTCAAGATAGTCAACATATTCATAGAAAAACAAATTATGACACCTAAGATGAGCACGTGAGCCCAAACTCAAACTCGACCTCAAGGTTCAGTATTTTTTGAGTTCAGGCTTTTTTGAGTCAAGTTTGAGTTTGTGAAATTTCACAAGCTCAACTCATTTACAGCTATTGGCACCATGACACGGGGAGAAGAAAGGGAAGTGGTGATGTAATACCCTCGAAAACAGATAAATAAAAAATGTAGTTAAGTGTATCTTAAACAAAATTTAATGGTTGGTTTTAAATTTTCCCATAATATAAGTCAAAAGAGACTATTAATTATATCATAAATATTAACTAAAAGAGAAATTATGTGCTGGATTTTGGTTGTCAAGCATTTACAAGTGCTCTTCAGTTAGGCACTATTGGGAACATGCTTCTTTGGAAAAAAAAAAGGAAAGAAGCAAGAACGAGGAAGAGAAAAAAAATAATAACAATAATAATAGAGCTAGGGAGGCAGTGTGAGAAAAACAAAATCCAAGCCTTGTAACCGGTCGATCACCACGTGTTTAGTGCTGCTGTTGGAAATCATACTTAGGTTAGGGTAAGGATTTATTTCTTTTCCAGGTAAATATGGATCGATTTCGTGGGTTATATTCTCAAGATTTCGATCTGCAGCCTAATTGAAGCTTTTAAATGAAGTTTTAGTAATGGATGTGATGATTTTTGCTCTATCAACATCGCTATGTTGATGCGATTATTATATGAAATGCATGTGATTGTGTGAAAAAAGTGTGATTTATGTTTCTATGGAGGGATGGTTTGAGTAAAGCAATGGTGACACGTCTTACTATTTGAACAAGAGGTGGTGTCCAACTCACGGTGGATGGGTTGGAATTGTTAATTTTATAGTTGTCGGTGGGTCTGAACGTATGTTGCCTATGGTGTTGGTAAACTGATGTAGTGTGTCAAGAAGCATCAGTAATGACAAGGTAGTTTGGTGATCATTGGCGAGGAGAATAGTCGTTTACATAGAAAGATTTTTCATTAATGATGTGCTGCCATCTTATTGCAACACTTCATGTTAAAATTCACGAATGATTGTTATGTTTCAATTTTTTGTACTCACCCAGTAGATGGGGCTGTCTCTGATGGAGCAGGTAACAGGTTTTGGAATCGATCTAAAAAAGGTTAATTCTTGAACAGGGCTGGTGCAAAATGAATGACATCAAAACTTTTGCTTTATGTATATTTCCAGAAATTACAGAATGTGCATACTCGCGCATATATCTGTGTGTGTATATTTTGCACAGTAGTAACTGTATTTTGTAATTTTTTTTCTTTTGAGAAGGATGAATTGCTTGGTATTTTGGAACTCCAATATTTTTGGGGGAAACTGTGTCCAAATTTTTATTAGAAAAAAGTGTGAGTGTGTATAAGTTGTAAAGACATGGCGTGCTACAGGTGAGGGGGAGGAGCGTAGAAGAGTTCTTACTTCTTTACCCATGGCTGAGTCACTAGCTATTGGGTCTTTCTGTCTAGATAAGCTTCCAGAATCCAAAAATTTTCTGCCACGAGTAGTGTTTGCAGACCAACCAAGGGTATTCCCTTCTTCACCACCTGAAAAAATTAGCGCCAGCATGACAAATATTCACATAAAAAAGATAGCTAAATTACCAAAGAAAGGCACAGAAAAAGGCTCTAATCTCTCTACGTAACAAATTACTAATTCCACACCAAGTAGCTAATTATCATAAGGCAAAACAATAAATGCACAAGAGTCACCTGATGGCCTATCAATATTTGCATTGTGCATCCCCGAACTTGTGCCGGCAGCGGGGCCCTATTAAAAAAAATAAAACAATTGTATTTGAGACAACAGAGGATAATCTATAACTATGATGTTGCTTACAAGGACCCCAAGGGGAGATTTGGTGAGCTGGGATTGCTGAAAGTTCAAAATTGTCCAGTCATAAACATAGTCAAATTGAAAACCTGACAGAAGAAGCAAGCATAGATAGATGAAGAAGCTGAATAGGTAACACTTGAATTCCAATAGCAGGTAATATTGGAGTGCGAGGATACACAAACAAACCTTCGCGAATAAAAAGGTCGCGGAAAATTCTCTTTAAATAGGTATAATCTGGTTTATCATCAAATCTAAGAGAACGGCAATAATGGAAGTAAGACGCAAACTCAGCAGGGTAACTGCGGCACAAAGTCTGAAAAGGATAGTTTTATAAAGTCAGGGAGGATTACCAGAAGAGAGGATAATAAATGTCAAATTGTCAGTTACCTCGATAGAGGTTGAAACTTTCTTTTCACAAATTCTCTCGTACTTCTGTTTCTTGGTTCCAGCCTTCAGCCCCTGCCAAGGAAGACTGCATATTGCCCGGACGAACAGACATGTCAATGTGTCAAAGTCGGGGAAATTGAGCATTTCAGATCAAGACATACCTTCCCCTTAAGAAGTACATGAAAACATATCCAAGTGATTCCAGATCATCCCTGCGACTCTGTTCTATGTATTGGCAAATGCAGCAGAACAAATCGAGCATAAACTCAATGCTTATCCCAAAACCCTTATATCTAAAAGTTCAAGCAAAAAGAAAACAAAAACTTCACTCGCGTGCATACCAATGCCAAGATGTGTATTCATGCTTGCATATCTGGCAGTTCCAGTCAAATTTTTATTTTCCCTGCATCAAGTAGATGCCATTTGATTAACTAAAATGGATACCATAAGCCCTTATCAAATATATAAAGAAGAATAATTGTGCACAAATAATCTTTCAAAAGAGAGCGCAGAGAAACTTGCAATCTTAGCCAGATAATCTTTCCATATATATGATTTCTCACCTATACGGAATGTGCTTATGCGTTGATGAGTCTCTATATTTCTTGGCAAGCCCAAAATCAATTGCGAAAACCTGCATGTAAATTGATGAAGCAATGGATTTGGGAAGATCATTAGAAGCCAACAAAAGCTGGAAAATAAGAAAACTTCAAACCTAAGCATGGATCACCTGATTTGCACGCCTTCCCAAACCCATTAAAAAGTTGTCAGGCTTGATATCCCGATGCAGGAAAGACTTGGAGTGAACAAACTCAACACGATTAATCTGAAAACAAGGAAATACTTGAACATAAATCATCGAGAACATTAATATAAAAGCAAGCAAACAGAATATCATACCATTTGATCCGCCAGTATCAACACTGTTTTAAGTGAAAGCTTCCTACTACAGAAGTTAAACAAGTCTTCAAGACTAGGTCCCAATAAATCCATAACAAGAACATTATAGTCTCCCTCTACTCCAAACCATCTGATATATGGAATTCCAGCTACAAAATTTAAAAGTACGTGCATAAAAAAAAATGCAAAAAAAAACAAACAAACAAACAAACAAACTACTAAAACAATAAAAAAGGATCATTACTTCCTCCTTGAAGTAATCTGTACAACTTTGACTCATACATTAACTGAGGATGTTTAGTCTTGACATTTTCCTGAAAACATGACCAGATAAAGTGATTTTTAATTTACGGTCAAACAAAACAATAACCTTTTACTTATTGTTTGCCAAGACACCCACGAAAGATATGTTCTTAAGCATTGATATCTCGTTTTGTCTCTGGCTCAATATCACAAAGCATCAGGACATGTATCACAGAGCATCAGGACCAAAAGACAAGTTTGTACAGGTACCAGATCCCCATTCTAAAACCCAGGATGCTCGGAATAGTGCCTTTTAACTCTTTCTTGCATGGAAACATTTTCATCGCCAATAAGCTTTTATGGGTTATAAAACAAATATTACTTTAAAAAACTCCAACATAGAGCTATCTATTACTAAACAAATGGCCAATTTTTCCCTGTCGTGGACTCTTGTGGTTAAATAACTCTCTTGGATTTTTATTATCTTTCTTTGTTCGTTTTTCATAAAGAAAGCCGCGATTCTTCCTTCAGTAATCAATTGCTTCGGAGAACCCACAACATGGCAAATTACATGTAAAAAAATGTCATAATTAAGACAAGAACCAAAACAGAATAACCTTACAAAGAATAATATCAATGATAAAATAATCCAATAAAACAAGCTTCCGATCACTCACAAGCTTAATGGCAACCTCTTCATTCGTCTGAATATTAGTACCTGAAAAAGCAAAGAGATTAAAATAAAATTGATAAAAGTAAAGAATCCATACAATTCAAACAACGAAAAGTAAAATCTAGACATACCTAAATAGATCTCTCCGAACGAGCCACTCCCAATTTTCCGGCCAAGCCGAAATTTATTCCCCACACGCGGTTCCATTCCAATTCACAAATCGAAATAAACCCTAATTACAAGAATTTACCCAATTCAAAAAACTAAATTTCGAAGAATTTCAGGTTCCCAGAGAGAGGAACAGGCCTGGTATGGCGACAATTTATGTGATACAATCAATACGATTCACCGGTAGCTTCTTCTGACATCGCGCTTTGATCTATTCGTCCAACACGGAACAAACTTAAGTTTAGGTTGCAATAATTTATATTATTTAATTCAAAATTTAANAATTACATTTTGAAATAACTATCTTGGTATAATCATTTTAAAATTGTAGCTAATATCTTAATTTTAATTAATTTATTAATTACTTATTTGATTAATTATTCAATAAAAATAAAAACAAAAGTAGATAATATATTTTTAACTAAATAAATAAATATTTGTAGATAATACAAAATATATGTTATTTATAAATTTGACGTAATCTGAATTTTAAAAAAAAGATGTAATCTTGAGAAAACCGATCACATACAACATATGTACTTCTTGTATTAGTATATTAAAAAAATTTATTCTATTGTAATTGTAAGGCCAGTGATCATCAATATTAAACAAATATATCAAGACAGTCAAAGAGATCAGGAAAGATATATACAAAACAAATTTATCAAGACAATAAACACCAACCGCAACATGTGTCTGGAGATCCAAGACATCAATGAATACTCATAAACTTCAACCGCAACATATACGACTTCTTCATCCGCTATCTTTGCAACAATGTCTGAGATCCTGTGATTTCTGAAGCCTGTCAACTTTTTAACAAGTTGAAGCCCAACATCCAGTCTTCTAGCTAGCTGTAAGGTTAGGCGATAGAGATAAGACTTCTCAACAGTTTAAATTATCAACTATGAGTTGAGTTGCTTCACTGAACTTTGATTTGGACTATTTCAACATGATGAGTCCAAACAGAAGTTAAATTCTTTATTTTGGTACGATATCGATATATATCATTTTATACCAAAAAATACCTTATATCTTTTAAAAATTTAACTTTATTATTTAAAAATATTATATATTTTTTAATTTATATATATTATTTTGATATATACCGTAAATTTCAAATTTCATACCGTTATCGTACCGAATATTTCTGTATCAATACCATACCGTACAGAAAATTTCGGTATACCCAAAATTTCGATAAATTCGATATTTTTCGATACGATAACTTCAGTATACCGAAAATTTGATATTTTTCCCCACCCTTATACTTTACTTTGGTTTATGAGTTTGAAGCGTAGAATTGAAAATTATATTTGTTTACATGTCGATGATGCATTTATTGATAATAATTTAACATTTTTTGGGTAAATTTAATGGTTTGCTTCTACATGTTCATATTCGTGAGTTCTTTATAATTTTGGCTCTATTACCCACTTTCTTTTCCGAGTTCCGACGTAGGCTGTTTGGGATTGGAAAAAAAACATCAACTCTTCCTATGTTTTTTTTAAAATCAAATTTAATAATTTTGTATTACAGTTTATATTTTATATAGTCAATTTTAATTGCCTCATAATCGAGTGTGCTAAAATTCCATTTCCAATTTTCCTTACTACTAAATAATAGAAAATCATATCATTGTCATTAGAAAATAAAATCATGGCACTGATACACAAATAACATCAAACAAGACATTGCAGTGTGTTGTTTTCGTTCCAATTGTTTGCCAATATATGGTATTGTTTCTTAGCCTTTCAATAAAATCACAATTCACTTTAAGAAAATCATTGTTCTAAGATTTATTTAATAATTTGTGTATATGAATTTACATTGGAAATGTCATGTTTATAATCATAGAATTTTACTTTTAAGTAGATTAGTTAAAACTTCTTATGCAGAATTATAATTTATGCAAATTATGTACGGGCGTAGAACAAATAATATACATAAATTATAGTTTACACACACAACGCTTGAGCATCGACCACAGCTGAATATGGTGCATCCAACCACCTTAGTATTCCCCGGAGACACTCCCCGCAATTTAAAAATAATTGTAATAATTATTTTTAAAAATGAAGAAAAAAATGACTCAATAAAGACCAAAAAGATGGCGAAATACAAACTGCACTATCAAGAATTAGAAAACTGTGTTAAATGCTCAAGTTTGTTGGGTCACTACAACATCTTTACCATGAGATGAGTACTTCTTCTGCAATCTCCCTCTCAACTGCCTTATTTTTGCATCAACTCTTGCTGTGAATCCGATCTTGGTCGTCTGTCGTGCCTTGGACCGTTCCCTCCTCCACATATACCGATCCTTGATGTCTCTCTTGTAGTACTTGATCTCTTGAATCACGTGATGATCCAAGGGATTGAACAATCTTTGGAATGAAATGTGAGCAAGATATGGAAGATTACACGCCACTGTTACCAAGAGGGTGGCACACCAATATATAGGGGCCGGAGCCAAGACTTCTAAGAGGATTCTAAAGGCATTTACGTTGAGGGATAGACGTAGTTCACCGTATATTAAAAGGAAGAGGTACCAAGAAACAACGCTGCCCCAAACAAGGAAGTGTTGTATCCATGTGAAATGGCTCATTGTCAGCGCGATTTGGCAGTTAACAGCCCAAATGACGCATGTAAACATGACCGTACCTACCGCAATCATATCTGCCGTCTGGCCTCCAGGCCGAAAAGCTTGGTCATAGAAGATGATGACATTGAGGAAGAAAATGATAAGAGATGTATACAGACCATTTGCCATCCACCCAAATATTCTGTACCAGTCAAAAAATAAATTTTTCGGCCCTTGCTGATATAAAGCTGGAAACTGCATCACGAGTAGTAATTTGATTCAGTACCACGTATTACGCCACAAGGATGTACATAATTGTAGCAAAAGCTGTAACTTAGAGTAGATAAACACCACTTTTCAATCATCATGCCATATAAACAGCCACACAGAACAATACCAACGAATGCCACAGCCCAACTATATATGAAACAGTTAGAAAAGTGTGGTGGAAAGACAAACCTGCAAACACACTTCTGAATCTACATCCTGTTCAAACACTCCAAGCGAAATGACAGGCAAGGAAGTTAGAACAACGTTGAAAAGAAGCATGTACCAGTCAACATACACTGACTGCCCAGAAAATCCAGCAAATGCCTCAAAGTAGAATATTGTCAAGCCGAAAGCTATGTTCTTGTAAAAGAAATAGCAAATCTATAACCAAAGAATTATGTTCTAAGTTAGAATTAGAAACAATAGCATGAAGGGATATCATTTCATGGGGAAGTATTACCATCTGAGCTATTCTCTTGTAACACCAATGTCCATGTACGACAAGAAGCCTCTCCAAAAACCGGAACTGAGCAATTGCAAAGTCACTTGCCATTACAGCCTGCAAAACTGCTAATATTATGTCGGACTGTTTTGGATGGCATCAAAGAAATAGTTATTCACAGAGGTGAGAAAAGAAATGTTATTGCTAATTTCTATTTCCATGTGACTTGAACTCGGATAAGACACATTTTTCATGGCTATTTATTGAGAACATAATGCCTGGAAAATCTACATCCCCAAAAAAGTTAATGAAATCTTCAATCTTCTAATCAGTTTGACAATGATTTACCTTACCATCAATACTTGAAACCAGATAACTATCAACTCTATGATACAAACTATCAATACCTTGATTCCCGCAGCAATAGAAATGGGAAAGATTTGTTACGAACCTGCATTCCTTCGCATCCACTGATGCCAACACCAATATCCGCTTCTTGAATCATACCGACATCATTTGCACCATCACCAATGGCTAATGTGGTTTTTCCCGTCCCTTGTTTTACCAATCTTGTTACCTAATTGCCAAATAACATGAACATGGGATGCAGGGAAACGTAATTCTAGATTAGCAACAAAATAACAAATTGCTTAATAGCTACAGGAAACAAATATCATAAGAAAGGAGTATGGAACTAATCAATTAGAAGATAAAAATGTTTTACCAGAGCTTTCTGCTTTGGAGACACACGACAGCATATAACTGAAGCACAATTAACAGCTAAATTTAAAAATTTAAGCTTTACGTCATTCTCAAGAGCGTAAGTTAAAGTTTTCCCATCAATTATCAAAGCAAATGCTGCATGGGGATCCTTTTCTAACTTGATCATTTCAGACCCATCACTAATTTGCATCAATATGTTCTCCTTCACAGTCTGCCGAACAATAGCAACAAAGAAAACAATAAATTAATTTTTACCACCGAAAAAATAAAGTACATTTCTCTACTAAAAAGTACCTGTTTAGAATTTTGGGCCGATGCATCTACATTACTTGTCATACATATTTGCTTCATGCCTTGTCGAAGCAAACTACAAGCAAATCTGCGTCATAATGACAATATTTCAGTTTAGCAGTTCACATGCTTTGATGATCAAGTTACTACATCTGCAATCGTTAAAAACCACATTATTATGGTAAGAGACAGACCCTATATTAATTGCAGTTTCCATCTTATCACCTGTCAGAACCCAGATCTTTAGACCAGCCTGAGCCAATTTGTCTATGCACTGGGGCACCTACCGAACACACAATTGTAATCACTTAAAATGGGAGAATACGAGAGAGAAAATTAACAGCTCAGAGCAACAAAAGACACATCACACACCCCTTTCTGTAATTTGTCCTCCACAGCAGTTGCGCCAACAAGTATCAAATCCCTTTCTATCATATCAGAAAGGCGCTCGAGCATCAAGTCCCTCTCTCCACCAATTGAGGTCTTTGCTTTCATAAAATCTTCATTCCAGGAAGAATACTCGGACTCGTCAAGTTTCTTATAAGCAAGAGCTAGAGTACGTAATCCAACCTCCCCATAATCTTTCAAATGTTTTGTGGTGGATTCCTGATATGTTCTCCCATAACTGGATAACCTATCAAAGATGATGCTGCAAAGTAAAGTATGCATTAAATTCAAGAGCACATTGACGTATATACCAATCAAACTAAAGTTTGATGGCTTTAGCATTCGTAAATGGGGAAAAAGTACCAAGAGAGCATTTTAAAAAAATATTGATTTATTTTAAAATTATTCATTTTTTTATTACAAGCGGGGAAGGGTGTTTTAACAAGCTTTGAACGTAAGACCTCTTCTCTTAATGAAAGCTTAATGAAAGCCGAGGTGCGCCACTAGACCGTTTGAGGTCTTGGCAGAAATACTCATTTAAAGATTAAACTTGACACTGCCACAATAGCTGGAGGCCGGTTTATTTTCTTTTCTTTTCTTTTGGTAAAGACCTTTTTCACTTTTTTTGTTGGGTGGAAGGAGTTGGAATTGGCATCTTAAATTGAACTTCAATCACCAAACACATCTCGAGTTATGACACACCTGTCAGCTCCTTTGCACAGAAGAAGGATTTGACCATTCTCATCCCGAACAATAATAGACATTCTTTTCCTCGTGCTAGTGAAATCCAACAAATTAAGCACTTTGAACTCCCTGAATTAAAAGAAAACATGTGTAAGATTATAGCTCCGAGGTAAAACAAAATATCACAGCAGAACTGGCAACTATTTATTCGTGGTCTCGCCTTTCAATAGGCTCGTGAAAGGAAGGATATCTCTCGCGTACAAATATGCTTGACTGTGTTCTTCTACAAAACTCAAAACCAAATTCTCTGGCAGCAACAAGAAATGAGCCTTCATCTGGTGATTCTGCTTCATAGGTGAAGACACCGGTCACTTCATCCTGTTCTGGAATTGCAGTGTGACAAAGAGATAGTATCCTGAAAAATAATAGAATGACATCTGCACTAGGTTCTTTGAACCAATTCCCATTCATGAGGCGGCTATCCTCGAAGTTAAACCCCTTTAATGCAGGTTTATGGTTATCTTCATCTTTTGACGTAATGACAGTCTCCAGTTCAATTTCTGATTCCCCAGATCCTTGCCGACCTTTCCCCCATGACGGAGGTGTACCAGCTTTGCTCTGCCGATCTTCATCCAGGGCCATCTGTTTTACAGCAGCAAGCTCTACGTCACTGGAACTCGTGCCATAAGCAACACCCCCGATGGAACATTTTAGAAAGTTCATTTGATTGCACGTCAAGGTGCCAGTTTTATCAGAGAGGATAGTATCGACCTGCCCTAACTCCTCATTTAAGTTTGATGTCCGTGCTTGAGCAGGAGTTCCAGTCTCTTCATCATACATATGAAGATCCCTGTTTATGAATAATGCTTGAAGTACTTTTACAACCTCGATTGACACATAGAGGGAAATTGGTATTAAGTATCCATATAAAATAAGAGCGGTAACCAGATGATAAAAACCCGACATCAATGGGTCGCGCGGATCAAAATAACCCCTATCATCCGGGACCTGTAAATACCACCACGTTGGCAAATCATATTTAGTTTTGACGATAAAACCTACAGAGCTTATGAATGAGATGAACACCAAGAAGGTGAAAAGGAAGTAAATTATTTTGTCCATTTGTTTTTCAACCCTGCTCCTTTTGGAAGGTGATTTAGTAGCGTTTTGCATAACTTTACTATCATGTCCGGTGAATATCACCACCCCATAGACATAGGCCGTGTTCCTTAGCTTTGAATCTCTCAGGAGAATCTGACTCGGATCAAGAGGATAGACCTTGCGATTATACTCCAAATTACCCACAAAAGTGTAGAGATTCGGATTGGGATCCTCACATTTTATGGTCGCATTGAATTCTTTAAAGGTTGAATCATCGTCAAGAGATAATGTCGCCTCCAAGGATCGTTTTACCTTCAAATTTGTCTCCCCATCTAAGTTCATAGTTTCAACATAACAAATACCATCTTCATAACTGGAAGATAAGAGAAGTAAATCCGCAGGGAAGAACTGATCCTTTTCCACTTTCACTACATTTCCGACCTGAATTTTCATCCATGGTTTTTGACCAAATGTACCATCTTTTTTGTGCACAGTAGCTCTCCGCAAATTGACATTCATGTCCTGTATGAAACGTCGCCAGTCTTCCAGCGCTTCTTTAGCCATACTCAATCCAACCACAAAGGCCAACGGCGCGATCATACTCATGGCAGAGAAAGGTGATATAGGAGTAATTGACAAGACTGCTGCCAAGAGAAAGTACAAGTTGGCAACGCGTCTGAACTGTTCGAATATGGCCTTGGGGAGAAATGTAAGGACATTATACTTGGTGGTAGAAATATAATTTGAGCAGTATCTAAAAGGTTTTTGCTCGTGCATATGAGGCTGGTTACAATAAACCATCCGAGAGTAACCAGGTCCTTCAATGTCATGTGGTCCTTCTGCCTCGGAAGGATGTGAGTGGTAGCAAGCAAAAGTATACAGACTGCTCCTCCGGATCTTTGCCCTTATCCTGCCCCCAGCCATTTTTCAAACAATTCAACTCTCAACAAAAAATTCACCACAAACTGAGAGTTACGAAAGGAACCCCTGAAACTCGCCTCCACCGTACAAGTGAAGGCTTTGTCATGTAACCATTATACTTCAGTAATTAATTGATAATTTCAAATGCAGATTTCGTCTCCCTTAAAACTCCATACTTTCCATATGGTAGAAATGTATCTCCTGCATTCTCAAAAAACAAAGAAAGACATGTACCACCTGTGTCAAACACAGACCAAAAGACCAATAAATTCGCAACATATTATAATCAAAAGAAGATTTCGAAACCTTCAACATATTCATATCAATTTTGACCAAGAAAAACCGAAAAATCTTCATCCCACCAACCCTAGATACAAATCAAAATTGACGCACCATTAGAGCAGAAATCATCTCAAGAAACTATAAATTCAAGATACAAGAACCAGCCACAAAATAAGGCGTAGAAGCAGATTCTGACGAGTGACGAGAAGAAGAAATTCACCACTTTCTCAAACATTGAAGGCCATCAAGTCAAACAAACATAAATGCATCACACAATCTCGTAAACATCGTGAAAAAACAACAAAGAAAACCAACAATCACATAGCCACAATGCAAGCTAAAATTGCTCCGGGGCACCTCCAGAACATTCGAGAATCAATATAATAAGACGAATAAAAAAACTCCACATTCTTTCCCAACAATTCACGTGCCCATGCTGATAAATACACAACATCCATATAAACAAACACAGCTACAGAATACTAAAACTGTTTTCTTCTATTATTACCTGAAAATAAAATGTGTCGACAAAATGGAAATCAGAGAGGAACCCGGGTAAGAAATCAAGCTGAAAAAAGTTGAAGAGATCGCAATGGATGGGAGACGAAGAAGGAGAACGAAGGTTAGAAAGTTGATGGGTCAGAGGATAGAGACTGAAATTTGGGCAATCACGGGTATTTATTGGTTTTTCTCCAGTGGTAGTCCGGAAGTGTGTCTCGACTCTCGGGGGTCATTCTCGGAAACGAAAAATGTTTAAAATCTAAAATCATAATTTTTTTTCCAAATTAATTTACTTGTGAATATCTTGTTATATATTTGTCTAATTATAATTATAATGTTAATCTCTATGCATATTGAAGAAAGACAATGGAGTGTTTTGCAAGGAAAACATAATTAGATGGAAATTTACCAATTAATGACAACTGCGATTTTACTCCAATGATCTGACTTTTACCTAATGTACGATTATCACGTCATATATATGTATGTATTATCTCGAGTATTTTTTTTATTTGTAATCTGAAAAAATATTTCTTACATTTTTTATTTTTAAATAATGATACACAAATAACATAAAAAATTGTTATTAAGAATCATTTTTAAAGTTTTAAATTTTAGCATTGGACACTATTACATATGCATATACTAGAAGAGGGGGCCGTAGTTATTATTATTATTATTGTTCCGCTCATTTAATTATTTTTTATTTTTATTATTATTATTTTTTTTTTGGTTCTAACTAAACAATAAATACCAGATCTATACCTAATCAATCACACCAAACCTGTGTTATATCTAAACCTTAATAAACTAAATCCATTAAACCCTCGACCACCTAGACTTCATCCCCATTCTCAAATACGAAGCATTTTATTATTATTATTATTATTATTATTATTATTATTATTATTATTATTTATTTTTAATATATTTATTGTGAAATGATCTAGATTATTTATTTTTATTTTTTTAATAAATATTTTGTAAGACAGTCTTACATAATTTTATCCATGAGACAAGTCGACCCTACTTATATTTATAATAAAAAATAATATTTTTTCACGTACAAATAAAATAAAATATTTGTCCCAAAACATCGTCTCACAAGAGTTTATTTATTTTGTACACAAAGTGATGTTCATCTAAAAGTTGTTTATTATTATTTGATAAAATAATTAGTAGCATTTTAGTAGATAAATTGATGTGCTTCTTTCACCCCTAAAATTTAAAAACAACCCAAGAAAACTCAAATTTACTTATCCAACAACAATTCGAAAATGAGATATGGTATAATGTTCTTTTTTAATTATAAATCTTCTCAAAAAATTTTATTTTATTTTGTTTTTATTCAGCTCGATACCCTCATTAAAATTATTGGACGTATATGTAGTAGTTTATTTGGCTGGAGGTGTATGATTCTTATTTCTAATGTGAGTAAGATGCAAATTATTTTCTTTCGATGGAGTTTTACTTCATTAACCAAACTGGCACTCCACATGGAAAAAGAGAGTAGCGAGTCGGCAAAGCATATTCTCTGCCGATTACTTGAGCGTCGAAGTGATCATAATGAAAAAATATTTCAACATCTCATTCACTAGTTCCTCGTTTGAATATGTGCATAAATTGCTCTCATGATCTATCTTTGGGAGCTCGGTCACCTTACCTCGGGCAAAATCTACAAAGAAACGAAGACTCCCCAGCTCGGGAAATTGACACTACCTCTACCCCGAAGAACATCATCGTTCCTATGATAAATCTTGAAAATTGACACTACCTCTACCCTGATTTTTCCGAACATCATCGTCTCTATGATAAATCTTGAAAAAATTAATAGTCAAACGAGGTTTCATCTCAAAATTTTAAAGATGTCCGTTGCAATCTATTATGTTTTATTGAGCAAAGGTTGTTACAGTAAATGAATTATCTATCTGGGGCGATTAATTTCAAATTACAACCGCCATTTTCTAATTTTGAAGATAGATATCATTTTTATATTCTGATATATAAAAGCAACGAATGTGTTCCTAATATATATGAAGTGACAGACCTACGGCAGAAGGAAGCCCCGCCTATCATGTACTAAATGAAATTAGGTCGATGGATTGAAATTGTCATTCAAAGACAGAACAATTATTGGTATCACACTATTCATGGAAAAATATAGCAACCCACATGCGCTCTAACAATCAATCTTAAAATCATCTGAGTGACATTAAAAGGTAATGAAAAAACGAGAAGAAGCTGGTGTCATATCTCAGAACAAATTTTTATTTTTATAGGCCACTTGATCGATGAAATCTTCCCACTACAAGCATTCTATATAATCACTGAAAGTAAGAAGCCTAAAAATGTTCACCAAAAAAATAATAAATATATCAGAAAACATCCAACTTTTCGAGAAAAGTAAGGCGAAGTGCCAAAACAACCTAAAAACATCTCTGTAACAGATAACTCCACACAAGATGTCTAAAATTTTGCTATTTCCCACAAACACCGAGTAACACAAGGTAGCAGCGTTTGCTGCAGAAAAATGTTGAAAGATCAAGAATCGAAGTAGCTGCAGAATTGGAAAAATAAATAAACGAGACCTCACGGTTGACAAAATACATGCAATGAGAGCTCACTGAGACACCATAGTTTCAGATGTACGGAATCACACGTATGACTTCAAATTCAAAGGTTTTTCTTATTGTCCAGCTTGAAGAGCTGAATAAATCCAGTCCGAAGCAGTGGTTAAGGTGTCTGAATCTGAATGTGTCGAAACAGTAAATGGAGTCACCACAACCTGTTCCAAGATGCAAGTACAGATCGCACACCATTAGGACCCGTAAATATCACCAGTCACCACAGAATCCAAAACAAGTTAATGCATGTAAGAAATATGAGTACAATACCACGGATGTACTATGTTATACTTACAAAACCATTTTCAACTGCTTTGAAATCTATATCCTCGCTTTCTTCTTGCAGCTGCTTTTCATGCATCTGAAGATATTACCAGGTTATTTAGCAGAATAAAAACCATTTGATGCCCCAAAGCATTACAAATATACCATGTAAGTCATTGGTGAACTACAACCAGAGAATTATAATGCAAGCACTGAACAAATGTTCTCATTAGCAGACTTTCAAGGGGTAATGAAGAATACCAATCTCGTAAAACTAGATGAAGGACCAATTGCTCCTTAATTCTAAAATTATGGTCACACTTAGATTCATCCGTAGACAACACAACAATGAAACAGAATCTTTAAAAGAGTTGGGACTCTGATTCAAGTTTTCCTTTGGGTATCTTGCTATCAAATTCTATTTACATATGGATTCACAACCCTTTTTATTATGATATGGTAAGAATTACATAAGCAACCCCCACTGAACCACCAAACAGCAAGAAGATTCATATTAAACTGGAAACCAAACAAAATGTAAGAAGTACCTCTAGCTGAAAATATTTCACTGTCCTTTTAGAATCAGATTTCCCTGCAGCACCAACTGATTCAACAACCTCAAGATTCTTTTTTTGGGTGGTCAAACGGCGAGCAGCACCCTGAAAAAAGAATATAAAGAAAAAATTTGAACCAATGCCCTGAGAACAAACACACTTAATGTCAGATGTATATATATAGTGAAAAACTCCCATAAAAAGATACTTACAGCAGCAGAAGCATCACGACCGAGCTGTGCAAACTGCAAGCCAAGACCTGGTGGACCGCCCATGAAGCGCGAAGCAGCCTGACTCCTGGTGGCTGAAATGGCTTTCCAGCTAAGAGTAGACCTCGAAAAACTTCTCTTTGTAACCTTGAATCCCTGTGAAAAAATTGTCCTCGGTCAAATGATTCAAAAGTTCGAATGTATCAAAGTTAATGGGACTCAATTATCTTTCTTCAATACTGAGCAAGAAGCTAACTCTTCTTTACTGCATAGTAAACTTTCAATTATCAATTCATTAAAGTCGCTATGGCCTATATGATTGTGCATGCAAAGTAGCTACACATGGTGTCACAGTATCAAATCTTGTCTTGAGTGACACGATAGCTTAGATTCCAGGAATCAAGAGATTAATAGAGTGTTAAAAAACTATGGGCAAAAAAATAGAAGTGACTCACAATATTTTTTAGCTGGCTAAAATATTATCCAATTCATATTCAAAATTATCAAAATCGAATCGAGCTTTGAGCCAAAGTCGAAATGAAGAGGGCTTCAGTATTTATAAGTATAAATGTATATGAGCAAAGAGCTCAATGATCTATTTCTAACTAAACGAATTACGGTAAAATTAAAACCCTAATTAGAGCCAAACTCAAACCTGAAATTATTCGTTCTTCGAGCTTTGAGCCAACTAAAAAATGCAATCTCAAACTCAAATAAGGAAACATGAGTGGATTTCCACTAATGTCAGTCTATTTCGGTCTTACACGAGAAGGACAAAACGACAAACAATCTGAACTACACAATATTTGCAACAATAGTTATCTTGTTAGCATTCAATTCTATCTTCGAAAAATAATAAATAGTTCTGCAAGTATAGAACCACTGCGCTGAATGCTACCATCACACAACAGAAATGGTTCAGCCAGTAGAGAACCACTGCACTGAATGATGTCATAGAAACAGACCTTGTTTTCAAGCGGCGATGTTGGGATTTCCAAGCTCAATGAGAAACCTTTAACAAAAACCCCCTTCTCTATGTCTCGGATTGCTGCATTTATTATCGGTAAGCATACAGAGACCGCATCCATGAAGTCATTTTCTTGACTCACATCGTTTTTCCTGCCACAAATCTCACAGCCAACTCATCAGATACATCCATACTTATATAACATAGTTGAGAAGTAGAGAAAAGGGCAATCAACATACCAGTTAAGGGATATTGAAATGGACGGAACATCATTCATTATTGCCTCCCTAGCTCCAGCAACAACACCAGAATGAAACCTATACATTTTGTTGAATCATCCTTAGAGATTAGTTCCATAAATCAATTAAAACTCCAAGATTAAACTCATCATTACAAAAACCATATGCAACATAAAATACAAAAACATACACGCGGTGACCACAGCTGGAGCCTTTGTTAATGCCACTTATCACCTAAATGTGAATAAATATAAAGAACATGAGAACAGCACTATAATAACAAGATCTCGATAGACAAAAGCATGAAACATATACAGACCAACAGAGGCTTGGACCATGAAAATAGTGCACCAGATAGCGCTAATGATACACAATCCGCAGGAGTCCCTGAACGTTGCACAAAGCACGGCATTTACTCCACATTAATTCATTCAAATAGGATCCCATAATCAACTGTCAACGGGCTCAAATAATTCCTTTACATTCAATCCATTAATAATTTCCACTACGACGCTAAGATACCCCTACAGTGTCCATCCAGTTCAAATTAAACTCATGCATTAATTGCAAATGTCAAAAAGAAAGACACGATTATACCAGAAATTTCATAAGCAACGGCACCATTAACTTCAGCCGACGCCACCTCGAGTGTATCCTTCGAGGACAAGGCATGCCCTGACGTAGATTTGTCCCTGGAAACCCATCACCACCAGAAAATCAGCAATTGACCCAAAAAAGAAAAACAGAAACACGTCCAAATTTCAGAAGAAAAGGTGAATTACGACTGCGGAGCGCAAACATGAACACTGTACAATCCCACACGAACAAGGGAATCCATCAAAGAGCGAAGACCCGGGGATTCAACACCATCGCTGTTGGTGAGCAATATGACAGGCTTTGACCCATCATCATGATCGCCTCCATTACCAGAAGAAGATGGATTAGCCGAATCATCGCCAAGGTTACTGGGCTCCGACGATTCATTTTCATCATCGTTCCCGCTCGCTTTTTTCCGGTTGGAGAGTACGTCCTGGAGATTGGACACCAACCCAGGTGGCAGCTGGTTCTTGTTCATTGATGGGAAGTATGTTAACGGAGAAGAATCGGGTAGGATAACGAAGGATGGGAGCAATGTGATTGAAATTCAAATGAAAACTGAAAGGAGAGAGGGGGTGCGGAAAACGAGGGTCTGAAAAAATGGATAGAGAACGGTTAAAAAGAGTGCCTGTTACACTAGCATTTTGCTTTACCTCTGGAAGTAGATTTTTCGATTCTTTTTTTTTATAAGATAATCAACTATTTTGTCAATTGAAAACAAAAAATTAGAGTTTATTAATATTTTTTCTTTATCATTTTATATAAACACGTCAAAAATAAAACTTTCGATTTAACATAAAATCACTTGGCCATGATTTCACTTACGCTGAGACTATAAATAAATTATATATATATATATATATGTATGTATGTATTATATTTATTATATACAAAACACACGCGCCACGCCACATATATATAATATAAATTTAGTTGTTGTCTCTAAAAATTTATTTGATTTGGCAAAGCATGATAACGAGTTTGATTCTCTTGGCAAATCTTTTTGTCCGGGTATGATAATGAGTTTGATTCTCCTGTCAATATTTTTTCGAACGAGTTTGTCACATAATATTTGTTCGATTTGGTTCATCTTATTAACGTTATTTGCAGATTAATACGTTAGTTGGAAAGTTCCTAAGTGATATGTGTGGGTGTAAGTTTATTTTCAGATAATTGTTTTAAATATGATTTCCTTTATTTAAATGACAATTAAATACTTATAAAAGTTATTTATCAAATATATAAAAATTAGTTGAGAAAAATATAGATAAAGATTGATTAGATGTGTCAAAAGTATTATTAAGTATAAAAAATAAAATTTTGTTTATATAAAATATTTGTGTAAAATTGAAAAAATTTTATGTAATAAGTCATATAAATTAAATATTCTAATGGTATGAAGCTTTATAATATTATATTATATAGTCTAGATATATTTAAATTAAATATAAATCAGATCGGGAATAAATATATTATATATTTATCAAACAGAATTTGAATTTATTCTGTTTAGAGAGTATATGATTTTCTAGATATCGAATTCAACGTAAAAATGGTGAAAGTTTTTATTGATTTTGATAGAACAAAATGCATTTGCACGCATCTTTACGAGTCTTTATGTACAAATGTAAGTGTTAGGCTAGTTTATTAATGTGCGAGCAGGTGGGTTGGTTGAGGCCATCAATTTAGGGGTGTCAATCGGGTCGGGTTTCGGGTTAACACGCGAATTTTTTTCAACCCGAACCCGAAGCAACCCGAAAACCTCCAACTCGAACACGAACCCGTCTAACCCGAATCAACCCACCTAACCCGAAATTTATTTATTTTTTTAATTTTTTTAAAAAAATTAATGAAAAAAATTCAAAAAAATAAAAAATTATAATAATATTTTAATTTAAACACATAATAACAAAATTTACGATTTAAATTTGAAAGTTTAATGGTATAAAATTAAAAGTATATTTACTAAATCAAATAAATAATTGTTAAAAAATATACAAAATAAATATTAAATGATGAAAATTTAACATATAAATATACAATAAATTTTGTTCAAACATATAATATATAAAAATATAAGTAATATTTTCAACAACAAAAAAATTCGGGTCAACACGCGACCCAACCCGAAACCCGTCTAACCCAGCACTAACTCGAACCCACCCAACTCGAACCCGAAAAACCCCACCTGATTTTTTTCGTGTTGTGTCGTGTCGAGTTGACGGGTCGTGTTACATTTTGACACCCCTATGACCATCATCGACCCATTTCAAATTTAAATAAATTTTCGTACACTTTAGTAATAATATAATTATATGTAAATATAGCATAAATATGGTCTGTCACCGACTCACCATGCTACAAATTTTTATTTTTTTTAAAAAAAAGGTTTAAAATTTCGTGAATTTTTGTTTTCTAAATATTCAGTGTTAAGTGAATAGGATACATGATAATTTCGAGAAAACATATTTGTTTCATATATGGTCAATTCGTTGTTATCGTCCAACACGTACAAGTAAATCAACACATATCGTTAATATTGAAGTTTCTCTTTATCTTGAAAGCTAGCTTAAGAGGAAGATTATTCAGTTCATGTATATAGCTACGACTCATAGTGAATATCAACGATGAGTTTGAGTTATGATATCATGTTAAAATTGAAATTTGAGATGAAAAATGTCATTTCACGCGTTTAATTATAATACATATTAATTTTATAGAGTACGTTTTGTAAACAATATATTCTTACTAAATCTTATGTCATATGAAAACTATTTTAGGTATTACACTTGTCGAAACTAATGTCGCACTAAAATTTGAAGCCATTAAAGTTGAATCGCGACTTTAGTTTGAATTAACAAATTGGACAACTGGGCAGAAGAGGGATCGAATTTCAGAATTGTGACGCGACTCTTCCCGTAGCCCACCGTGTATTCTCACTGCGAGCCATCACTCCCTCAAAATCGCACTCCCTTGTCTTTTATTTCCTGCATTTTCAACCTTCGAGTTTGGTTTTGTTTGCTTTGCTCTTATAATTAGTGGGTTTCTTGAAAAACCCTTAGATTAGAAGCTCCTTAACAAGAAAATTGACGCCGATTGAAGGTATCGTTCCATTGGGTCTACGGTTCTTAAGCTTAATTTTTTTTATTTTGTTTTTATAGATTATCGCTCACTAGTTCAATTTTTTGGTCCTACGATGATATTCCGATGCTTTGATTTTGCTTAGCACGGAACGGGTGTTCCTGCTGGTTCTTGTTTTTTTCTTTGTTTTGTTTTAATTCTGTTGAAAATGGATTCTAGTTGCGGTATTGTGTTGGAAAATTCAAATTTAGATCCTCGGGATGATATGGAATTTGATACTCACGAGGGGGCTTATGAATACTATAAAGAATATGCAAAATCAGTTGGCTTTGGTACTGCCAAATTGAGTAGTCGTCGCTCAAGAGCGTCTAAAGAATTTATCGACGCTAAATTTTCTTGCATTAGATATGGGAATAAACAACAATCCGATGAAGCTATTAATCCAAGGCCCTCACCGAAAATAGGTTGTAAAGCTAGTATGCACGTGAAGCGGAAGCCGAATGGGAAGTGGTATATTCATAGTTTTGTTAAAGAGCATAACCACGAGCTTTTACCGGATCAAGCACATTTCTTTCGGAGCCATAGGAATACAGATTCTGTTATTGTTGATTCTAAAGCTAGGAAGAAAAAAGTGACGGCTTCCATGTCGAAACAGTTTGGCGCTTATCAGTTTTCCGGGACTTCTTTAGAGAATTTGATTCGGAATCAGCATGACAGGGGCAGATGTTTGAGTTTAGAAGACGGCGGCTCTCAGGTTGTACTTGAGTTTTGCGCGCAAATGCACGAGGAGAATCCAAAATTTTTTCATTCTTTTGACTTCAATGAAGAGCATCGGCTGAGAAATGTGTTTTGGGTTGATGCCAAAGGCGTTGAAGATTTCACATATTTTGGCGATGTTGTATCATTCGACACGACATATTATGCGAGCAAGTACAAGATTCCTTTGGCTATTTTTGTAGGGGTGAACAATCATATACAGCCCACGTTACTAGGATGTGCATTGATGGCCGATGAGACGGTGTACACATATGTTTGGTTGATGAAAACCTGGTGTTTGGCGATGGGGGGACGAGGTCCTAAGATTATGCTCACTGACCAACGCGAGACAATCAAAGCTGCAGTCTCTATGGTCTTTCCTGAGACTCGGCTTTTTTTCCATGTGTGGCATGTACTAGAAAAGATTCCTAGACAGCTAGATTATCTTAGCATCTGGCATGATACTTTCTTGGAAAAGCTCAAGAAATGCATATACAGATCTTGGAGTGAAGAACAATTTGAGAAGAGATGGTGGAAACTGATTGACAGATTCAATCTTCGAGATGACGAGTGGATTCAGTCATTGTACGTTGACCGAAAACACTGGGTGCCTATCTTTTTAAAGGACGTTTCTTTTGCTGGGTTTTCTGCAGCTTCAAGATCTGAAAGCTTGAATGCTTTCTTTGATAGATATATTAATGGGGAAACTTCTTTGAGGGATCTGATAGGAAGATATAAATCAATTCTTGAAGACAGGTACGAAGAGGAGGCCAAAGCGAACTTTGATGCATGGCATGAAACACCAGAGCTAAAATCACCGTCACCATTTGAGAAACAAATGTTACATGTTTATACTCACGAGATATTCAAGAAGTTCCAAATGGAGGTTCTTGGAGCAGCAGCATGCCATCTTAAGAAAGAAAGGGAAGATGGTTCTACCATTACATATGGTGTGAAAGACTTTGAAAGTAATCAAGAATTTTTGGTGGTGTGGAATGAACTAAATTTGGACATTTACTGTTCTTGTCATTCATATGAATATAAAGGTTACCTTTGTAGACATGCTATTGTAGTTCTCCAAATGTCTGGTGTATTCAGTTTACCATCTAAATACATACTGCAACGGTGGACAAATGCTGCTACGAGCAAAATTCCCCTTAGTGAGAAATTAGACGAGGTGCAAGCTAAGGTTCGGCGTTACAATGACCTGTGTCGACGAGCTATAATATTAGGTGAAGAAGGGTCATTATCTCAGGATAGTTATATTAATGCTGTTGGTGCTATACAAGAGGCTTTGAAGCAATGTGCAAATTCGAATAACCCTTCCGAGGGCGATTTGAGACCGAGCTCCTCCGTGACTCGTGCTGTGACTCGTGCTGTGGCTCGTGCTGCACAAGATGCTTCAGGAATGAACCATGATAACACTGTCACTGGTGGTGAGCAAGTCCCTAAAAGTAAAGCAAACAATATGAACAAGGGTTCCAAGAGAGTGAACTACGACGACGACGGAATCTCGAATAAAAAAGGAAAGGTTCGGTATTTTTTACCATTGGTGATATGTTACTTGGTTTTGAAGAAAACTGATAATTGTGTACGTCTATGCATCAGGTGCCCCTCGAGCCACCAATTACTAGTGTTGGGGCACAAGTTGGTTTCCAAAACATGGTTGGTTCCTTTCACATCCTAATTACGCTTTTACATCTCTGCTTCCAGTTACAAGGCAAATAAATGTTTGCCTTAATTTCGTCAGCTGCTCGTTGTTGGAATATGATAATAGTTTCTCCTTTGCTTATTTTGTTTGCATGCTTGAATCACCGTTTCTTTATATTCTTAGTCTGATCTCTGTTATATTTGACATTTTATCTGTGATCCCTTTTGTTTGTTAATTATATGCTACTGAAATCAGTTTAGCTTTCCTGTTTACTTTACAGTTTTACAAGAATATGCAAGGAAGCTTATGATCTTGAAACAAATACCTATCTCTTCTATATTTTAAGCAACAGGTCCTTAACCTAGTTCAGGTGGCTTCTATGCCTGGGATTGTTGATTAAATTATTATTATAGACTTTTAAGTGCCGTTCTGTTTCCCATGTTCCTTGAAAGCCTTTGCAATTCCACATGTTACCTTACCGCGTGTCAAATTCACATCTTGAACTTTGCGCGCTGAAGGTTGATTTTTTATTTTCTTCAAGTAGGATATGGCCGGTGGGATTGATTATCCTACAATGTACCCGAGATTTCTCACAACACTGCTAAAAGGTGGTGAAATGTCCAAACGTGGCGTGGAGATGCTCGGGGAGATGTTGGAGGAACAAAGTTAAACGCGCCTTAGTCTAATACTAGAATCTTGAATTTGCTTGGGATGAATCTTGTTGCCCACCGGTATTTTTTAACTTCTTTGATTGACATACTTTTGTGAAATTCCATCTCTAATGCGATGTCGTAGCTGATATCCGAACAGTTTTTACACTGCTTATTTGTATTCACGCAGCCAGTTGATTTTGTGCACAAAACTACTGCAGAAACAAGAACACCTGTGAATTTAGTGTCAATCCAAGGTACGGATGCAATGTCTAGTTGTTTCTTCGATTCTTTGTGAACTTGAGCTGTAAATTTTAGTAATGTATATGCTATTGCTAGGCAATAAATATTCGATCTTCAATAAATATGCATTTTACGAGTTATCTCACCGATCTGGTGTACTATCAGCACAAAACAGAACTTCGAATTGCAATTGTTTTTTAAAAAAATGGGTCCTTCAATTTTCTCTAATGAATTTAATAATCATTTCTTAGAGAATTATTAATCGTTTTCACAAAATGTGTACGGTTCAAAATAATGCCAATATATCTCATTTTCTACATGTGGGTCTGGGGTGTGCGATAAATTGCGATTATGGATGGAAATCTTTGCACCATATTTTGGTCTGGGAAAAATATTTTTACAACACACCTGAAAAGTTTCTCCATAATGATTCAGTGAAATGTTGGTCTTTGGATAATCCATATATGATGTCAGTTTTCACTAAATATCATATATCAACGTAATTTAATGATGTTGAGATATGATAAAAATTACTCAGTTGTAGCATAAGCTAAGCACTTCAATCATTATTTGTTACTAGTTGGCAAAAAAATGTGTTTATAAATGGTGGTTCTTGTTGAATTTATTATATTTTATAAGCGTAGAATAAATGTAATGACCTAGACAAGTTTGGAGATTGCAAGATTTTATATAAATCGCGATTAAAGTAGTCGTGAATCCAACCACAGGACAGCTTTCGCAACCCAGATCCTTTCATAGCAAAAATGTTATGATTTTTTTTTTTTTTGAAGGAATGATTTTTTTATCTTTTTAAAACTATTGTTTTATGAATTATTTGAAGTGACCGTATCCTTTCATTTAAAGCAAATACATGTTGCCCAATCCTCCATTCCATTAAATGACTCGTGAAATCCTTAAATTTCAAAGTTTGTAAGCGGTTTATCTATGTTGTTTCTATGTGCTTTCGTTTCAAAAAGATAATTTAGTTTTAAAATTTTTTTTATAAAAAAAACAAATTAATGGCAGTGTCCAATCAATTATTCTAAAAAAATTAATTTACCGTCAATTATTGTGCCACTGCTTATCCATCAGATGTATGATTCAACCATGTTCCATAAGAATAATTCTAATTTTTGCAATAATAATATCTGACAATTTGAGGTTGTTCACATGTCACGCTTCTTTAAAAATTTATTTTTTTTGGCCAAATTTTGTAATTAAATGTTGAATTATTTGGTGGGTAGGTCCCCCGAGCAAACGACCAAACCAACATTATATATATATATATATATATATGCCTTCCAATAATGATATATATATATTCATTATTATCAATTATTGTGGCCTTCCCATTTATCACCGACGCAGCACCATCCCAAGCTTGCAACCTCCTACCTAATTATTCCATTGAATTCCTACCACTTGATACTCCCACCTCCCAAATTGAAGTTAACACTTGCTAAATATTATTAATGAATTAATTAGAGATTATAGGTTTTTTTACGAACAAAAATCAATGTGTGTCATTTTCTAGGATCAAATATCTCTCTAAGTAAAATCATTAAATTCAATACTCCAGGTCAACTTTTAGGTAAATGTAATAATAATTACCAGCCAGACTTTCTACACAAAAAAAGTCAAGAACTTGAGGCAGTGCGTTTCTCTACATTTTAGAAATTTTTTGAACCAAACATCATCAAAGAAGACTTTTTGGTTATCAAAATTCACAAATCTCAAATATATATTACAATAAGAAAGACTAATTTCAAATTAAAAATCTATAGAATCACAGTGAAACTATGCAAAATATATGTATTATATATTAAAATTAAACCCTAATTTGCTCCTGATGGAAATCATATACCAAATTTAAAAAGAATCAAATCAAATCAAATCCACGAGAAGTAAAATTTTCAAAGTAAAAAAAATCATAACACCTTCGACATGAATTTCGATCAAACTGTCCACTTGATGATCTTGATTCTCGGATCCACTTTGCATTTCACTTTCGAAGTCGTCGCGGAGGCAGTAGAATTGCCTGAAGGAGGAGTAATCTTGATTCCGTCGCAAACGACCCTGATTTTCAGCTTTTTAGTGTTCATTTTCCCGACTTTCACCTTCACCTTTGAATCCAGTTGAATTTTCAGCGGTACATTCTTGTTCTTCAAGCTGGATTTCAACGGCGAGATATCGGTCCCGTCGGGAATCGGAGCTGCCGAACTCGAGACGACTGTTCTCAGAGTCGTCGTATTTTCGGTTCCGTGAGTGAAAGCCGGGAAAGATCCAGAGCCTATTGCGATGTCTCCGGAGAATATTTCCACCGCTATCGCATCGTAGAAGAAGGTGATCTTCTTGTTAGGGTTACGAGCAACGAGGGTAAAGTTGAAGGCGGATGTTAAGGTTGTGTCGGTGAGGTTAAATTTGGAGAGCTGGAGAGATGTGACGGAGAAGGAGGGTCGGTGGGGTCGGTAGATCACGTAGAATACGACGCCGGCTATTCCAGCTAGGAGGATCAAGATTAGGATGACTACTGTGGTCCAGAGGCAGCAAACGCAGCACACGCGCCGTTTGCTCCGGCGTGGCGGAGGCTGAGGGTGGTAGGCTGGGCGCGTCGCGTTATAGAGCTGAGCTTTATTCGCCGGGAATGCAGCGGGTGCAGCGCTGTTGGTTGTAGTGGCGGCAGCAGTGCCGTTTGCTGGTGGTTTTGCAGATGGATAAACTCTCTCCGCCATCTGAGTTGTGCTAGCTCTGTTATTTTCGGTTCTTTGATTGATTAGGCATACATTTAATGCATGGAAGTATATATATATATATATATATAGGTTATACGTATATATAGAGAGAGAGAGAACTGCTTAACCACTGCCTATAATACGCTAAAGTTTTTACTTCAAAATTATATATTGCATTACCAATAAATTATTAAAAAAAATTCATATCAACTTTACATAAATTTCTCTGACATCAATCAAATCTCCATTGTCTGAATAATTTAAATAGTAAATTTTTTGTATTGATGTTCTTTAATCTTTATAAAAAAAATTAATGACAAAAAATCTAGTTGTTGCTCTTAATTATGCAGGCCTACGCGGTGTGTGTGTGTGTGTGAAATAGACTTGTGAATTGTGATTGATTTTTAACCTAAAAAGATGGTTCCAGCTCACCAAATTGAATAAATAATTACATTTATTATTGGAATCTTTGGTATGTGGTTGCGTGGTTGTTAGCCGCGTGCGTGTGAGAGCGATCGCCATTCCATACCAGCTCCGATCCCAATCTACATTCTTCTATATCTGGTCCCTCACATTCTTCTTCTAATTACTATTATTATTTTTATCAAAAATATATTTCAGAAAGAACCAAAAAAATTCAAAAGGATACACAAATATGGATGTGCTTCCATGGACCTTCTGCTCTCAGTGACATATTCTTCTTCCCACTTGGCAGAGGCGACGGGTTTGAAACCTGAAAATAACAAAAATCTCCTTCCAAATTGTAATAAAAATATGTATACATATAATGACGATCAGGTGAATTGGGTGCGATGAACAATCACACCGAGTCGGGTTGTTTTCTGCCTTGATATACTGGATTTCAGATGAAAAGTGTTCGAGCTCTTGTATGTCTACACATTTAAGAGGACATAATGTAGACCACTACCTACTAGCTATATTACCCAAACTCTTACTACCCGAGTTCTTATCTGCGAGCCTGACTCCCTCTGAGCACTGGTCGGCTTGTTCGACTTTCCATACTTCATGACTACCTAGAAGAGACTATTAGATATACAACCTTCTTTCTCATTTTCTTTTGATTTTTGACCTTCTTTAACTTAATCTTTGATAATTAACCTTCAATTAGAAATCTAATCCTAATTTTTCCAAATTTGCCCTGGCATTCTAAAGCCCAACTAACCTAACCCAAAATCCTAATTTTTTCCACATTCCCACCATGCTCCATACACTGTGCTTTCGTATCTTCCTACAATATTTAATCGTTCTCCTATGTATTCAAAAAAATTTTGTTATCAAAATCCTTCTTTATAAGTTATACTCTAAATCATGTTCATCTTTTCTTCTACTTCTTATTTCCGCAACATCGACGTCTCGCTTTTATGTCTCTACTATGTATTGTTTTTGGTAATCTATTTTCCAGCCATAATTTTATTCATTAATCATATGAAGCGGAAACACATAAGTTTTTAAAAAAAGAGATTAAACATTCATAAATGATAATGCATGGATTTAGGAATTTGGATACAAGAGACAAATTAAAGTAAATAATTGAAATCGATATAATTCCCTTTAAATGAATAATTCTTAACACATGCATACAGGGGTAGACTCAATTATGATAATGATGTTAAAGTTCGTAAAGGCATAACAAAGATAATATTTTTATTTTTGGATGTTGCTGGTTATTTTTAGGATTTTTATCAAATTTTTTTGAGTTGGAAAAAGATATTTATTATAATTGAATCTCAAACTCGAAACCTAGTCTCCAACTTGGGGATGGTAAGTTTTGATATATATTATTGTTTACTAATGAATTCTAAATATTATGATGCAGTAAGTATTGACGTTGTCCTTTTATTTGAAATGCATGGTCCACGCTAAGAAATATTGAATGCATAACTCAAGACGAGACATTTTTGTTTTGTGTATGTTTTTTCAAAGTAATTAAATAAATTAATAATCAGTTCTTCATTGAAAAAAGAAAGAAACAGACCTCACGTCTGTAATAAAGAAGAAAATGTACATATTAGTCTACAACGTTGTGTTATTGGTGAATGGTTGGGAAGGCTGCAGTGTCAGAGAAAGTCGGAAATTTTGTTTCTACGAAAAATGATATTTGTTGACAATTTATGATTCGGATGAATTTGGAGATATATGGTTAAAAAAAAAGATGTTTTAAAAGGGTAAAATAGTAAAATATAAATGAATTAAAATGAAGTGGTTATATTTCAAATCAGGAGTCAAAATGGAGGTTAATTAATTACATCTTCCCCTACCGTACCTAGAACCCAGACTGAAGGTGACCCAGATATACTATCGAGAGGTATAACCAATATATGATGTATGTGTTAAGTAGTGCCTTTGAAATGGATAGATACATCTCCCGCAACCCCATTGGATCGTTTAGACAACTTTAGTGAAGTCACATTCAGTTTACAAAGTTTCATTTTAAAGATAATCTAAATCTAAAAGCTACGAGTGTGCAATGTGTAGAAACCCATCTAAATTTAAGAGAAAATAATGAAAACACTAAAATATATACATTTCTAAACTCTATGTATATACAAAAACTCAAAACTTTGAAATTCTAAAAATAAACATGGCTATAATTTTCTAACAAGGCTTAAGATGATAATGTTTCAGCAGCCGATGATGAAGAATTTGGTTGTAAGAAATTGAAGTTGAGTCGTGAGCGAAACCCGATACCAGTCATGTAGTTGATTTCATCTTGAATTCAATAGTTTATTTCAAAATTTAAAAATGCTACGTTTGGTTTTTCTTATTTTCATGCAATTTTTAGACTACCGACAAATAAATTCTGAATTTTTTGAATTACTGCTATACGTTTTCAGAATAAAGGAGTTTTTATAAATGCGTTTTTCTAAGAATTCAAATTTTCCTTGATTCATAAAAAGTCACTCCCGTTCACCTAATACCCCCCCAAAACAATCTTGGTGATGCACAAAGTTTCCTAGTTCCTGAGGGTACTAAAACTAAGCCAAATTAAATCTTTATCAATCCGATACTTGAGTGCTTTGACCATACAGCAATTTGCCGAGAGTGGTGTGAATGAATTTCAGGAATTGCTCGGGTCACTGAAATTTCGATCTTGAGTTGAGTGACAACTTCGAATTAAAATGCCGGGATGTCTTGTTTACGGTATGGTCCATATGCTCTTCGTTTTGTATCCGGTGATCAGACCGCATCTTGCCAGTCACGGACCTCTGGGTTGAACCCATGACTTCGCCTTCAAGTATCCTGAGCACCTATTTAGCGAAGCGAAGATAGAATGTGAATGGTAGATGGTCTTGTAAGGTAAAATAAACTGATACCAAGTTTAAACGAATGAAAACCAAAAAGATATGTAACATCAGCAGCTATACAACTTAATCTCTCGTGTGTGGGTTTTGAGTTTGCTTTAATTTTTTACGGTTTAACCATATTTTAGTACCTGCGACATGCGAGGTCTTTCCAGAGGATCGCGACTGATGCACAAAGATGCAGCATGCAGCATACAGTAAACCTCGTTCTCCGAATACTGGCTGCCTAAACGTGGATCTATGAGTTCATCAATAGCATGTGCTTCCAATAGTGGGCGTGCCTTCAATATATCAGTTGCCATAAAAAATTCACATCAGTAATTCTACCTTCTTCATCGGAGTATATATACAATAGACATACCCATTCTGTAAGACATTGCTGACCCTTGGGCCTGTTTATATCGATTGCTTTGCGTCCAGCCACTAGCTCCATCAATACAACGCCAAATGAGTAAACATCGGCTTTCTCGGTGACCTGACCACTTTGAGCATATTCGGGTGCCAAGTACCTAAAAACACACAACGCTCCTGAATTTGGAATATTGTAAAGCAATCATAGATAATGGGGATCTTAATACACCAAACAAGTGCTCAAGAATATTACCCAAATGTTCCTATTACTCTAGTTTCAACTCCTGTTTCTCCATCAGGCTGCCACCTTGCTAGACCAAAATCTCCCACCTTGCAGAAAAAGAAAGATCAGATATTTATGACTATAATAACTGTTGAAAACATTTGAAATTTTGGGAAACTCTACTATTAAAAAAATATGGGAAGCTCTCGAGCATAGTAAAGAGTTTTAGAGTCTTGATCTAAGAAGATTAGTACCAAGGGTTCAAAATCATGAGTAATAAGAATGTTATTGGGCCGCATGTCACGATGCACAATGCAACCAACTCTGCATTCTTCGTGAAGATATCTTAAACCTCGAGCAGCTCCGACTGCAATTCTCTGACGTGCAGACCATGTTAATGTATCTGGATGACGTCCTGGAAGCAATGCAATTGCATTGAGTATAATCAGGCCGCAATAATAAGAAGGCAAGTTAGTTTGGACAAAATGTTTTTGAAAGCTTACCGTAAAGATAAGAATCAAGTGATCCATTGCAGATGTACTCATATACCAACAATCTTCTGCTATCTTCAACGCAGAAACCAATTAGCATAACAACATTGCGGTGCTGAGCACAGCTTAGCACTTCAACTTCTGAGCAAAATTCTTGATCCCCTTGAGAACTCGCTAATTTGTGCTGCTTAACCGCAATAGCCTGGCCATCTGGAAGGACTCCTTGGTAGACAGATCCGAACCCGCCTTCTGCCAAAAAGTTAGCTCGTGAAAAACCTCCCGTGGCATGCTCCAGCTCAGCATATGTGAACCACCTCGGAGGTTTACCAAATACAGGAGCCTTGTGCTGACATATAGAGCACAAAGGAGGGGGTCCAGGGGGAGTAGTCTTGAATGTGGAAATTACTTCCCTCAAACTGCCACTTAGATCATGATTCGACAGATACCTCGGTGATCCAAACCTGACTTGTTCATCTAGCTTAATAAGCTTTTCTAGAAGGATACTGGTTCCGGAACTTAAAGAACGATTATGAGTTCGTCTTGAGCTTTCCCCATGATGTTCATCAAAAGGTGGTTGGAACCTCAGGCTCGAGGAGGACGACAAATATTCTGTCTCAGTTTCTGAAGCCGAATCACCATTATCTAGATCTTGTTTCGAACCTAACAAGTCCTCTTTCTTGAGGCCATCCTTCACTGCGGTAATGAAGAATGGTGAAGTTCCGGGATCAGAGCTTGAAACTGAAGATGTTCCAGCTTCTGTTGCGGTGAATGTTTCAGGACTACTCGAGGGGGTAACAAGAGGACCAAGGGTTGAACCAAGAGGATCATTGTTATTTCCTTGTTTCTTTGATGACTGATCCTTGGCAGAATTCGTAGTCAACTCTTTTTCCCTTCTAGGTGATCCAACTAAATTCAATCTTAGAATCTTCGGTTGGGACCGTTTCATAACCACAATGTTGCATTGCAACTCTTCCATGCAGCGTTTTTCTTCATGTTTGAGATGCCTGTACAATATTCAAACAACAAAAGCTAAAATACGTCACAAGCTAATGATATAGATGCATCAATAGACAGAAAAGAGCGATGTTCTTACTTGTCCAAGACCACCCAATTCACATTATTTCTTTTTGCATGGGCAGCCACGGCTCCACATGGCGTCCCCGGGACAATATTTATCTTCACATTGATCTGAATTATTATTAACAGAAAATATATCATTGCCATGGAAAAAGGCAAACCTCAAATTTTAACAAATAAGAAATCTGGCTTACTTCATTTGGGTTGTAAACATCTTGCAGCTGAAGAATCATCTGAGAACAAGAATCTGTTAAATCAGATTTGCGGTCCACACTTGTATTAGCAGACTGTGACCTCCGGTGGACACTAGCACAGTCGCCGGCCAATCTGGGGAAGCCCCATAGCTTTCTACCTGATTTAGGTTGGAGAATAATCAACAGTATCTCCATCAACCATTTGTGAAATATCTATTGTATTTAACGCATTGTTTTTCAAAAAACAGAAATCAATGAACGCGGCCATGGTTATGCCGACTTTTCCCTTGCAATATGATTCTTGAATTGATTTCATCTATGAACAAGCAGGAATATACAAATGAACCAACGCCTAAATCCAAATAGGAAATAACAAATGAAATCAAACAAAAGTTTGAATAATCTCACAGGAATTTTGTGAATTGGCGACAACAAGAAATACAATGCAGTCTCCAGGCTTAACAACATGGGTCAGAGCCCAAACCAGAGCACTCTTATGAATCTCCTTGGATGCCTTCACAGCAACCACAACCTTTTCAGCAACATCACAACCTTTGTCTTGCTTCACCCTTTTCTTCAAATCTCTACTCATCAGCCCAGAAGAAAATATCCCACTTCTGCTCTCTTTTTCTAAAAAGTCATCAGGAAGTTTCAACGAGACACACCTCTTCCAAATGCATAGTCTGTAAAGCAAGAATCATTGTTTTCTCAATGAGGTTTGCTTTCTTTTCTCTTCTTTGCCAGTCAAAGAGCAGAAATTAAGTAAAACACTGTTTCAATGCAGATAACAGGGATGGTACCATGTCAGCTGTTCGCAAGGACCTTTTTTCCAAGCACGAAACTTTATTTTTTGGCAGCAAATAGGACATATAATACTTCCAGTTCCACCTTCAAAACCTCCTCCCAAACCAGAGAATTGAAAATTGGTCGGATTGTGAAAAAGGCGCAGGTATCTCAGATGAAAATTATCTGTTCTTTGGATCCAAAATCAACCACTTTCTTCCTCCTTTTTCTTCTACTATTACCAATCAGGCAATACCAAGAAAAGTGAAACACAAACTCCTGAAACCCTTAACTTTCTAGTGCTGCCTAAACCAGTGCTTTTGCTTTTGGCTTTCACATCAAGTTAATGNTTCATGCCCCTTTCCTCACATCATAACAGCTAAGCTAAGCTAAAACAACTTTGTTCAAAATACTTTTTTTTTTTAAACGACACTTGCGTTTGTCAAAGAGAGAAAGTGAATACGATTTTTCATACATGCTCTGATCTGAGCTTTCAAATTCAACAGTAACAATTTCAGATTGATGAAACAAAACATGAATGTCCCACCGCAGGCTAAAATCCCAAGAAAATCAAAACATTCTTTTGTACTGCGCAAATACTAAAAGTAAATTTTTTAATTTTTGAAATAAAATATAAATTTGTTAAGAGTATGCGTGCGCTGCGTCTGTGAAAGAGAGAGCAGGTGAATTATATATAGCATTCTGCATACACACCATTCAGCTCAGCACTGAATGGTGAACAACCCGAATTCGTGAAATTGTAATTAAAAAACATTAACCCAGATCACGTACCGTAAAAAAATCAAAAGATCTTTTTGTACTACTCGCATTCCTTCGATATACAACACAGATGTGATGATTCTTGAGAGAAAATACAGAGATTTGTGTAAGAACAATGATGCACTGACTTCTGTACCATTGATTAATTATGTATAACGTTTATATGGAAACATACAGTGAAAAAAATATATTCACGAAATCTGCGCCAATGCAAATGTGGACTGATCTCTGAATTTCATTCAATTCTTGTCTCTCTTCACCTCGATTCCATTGTTTTACTGACACTAGAGGTCGCCGTAGAGATAGTTCTTTACCGGGAATACCCTTCCATTCTTCTCTTGCTGCTATTTAATAGGTACTTTGTTCTTGTCGATAATAATAAATCTGATTATATATAATATAATATTGATGATCCAAATTTGTTGGCAAAATAATTTCTGGAAAAAATAAACCTAAAATGACAAAAACTAGGCCTCAAACCCATGAGATTTTATATTTAATTCTTAGTTGTGTAGGTAATTTAGGAATCCGAATGATGTTCACTTCTTAAAATTAGTAGTTCATTCGGACGATATCACACATTTTTATTCGTAAGATAAATCAATATTTCTCATATTTAAAATAAAAAATAATAAAAATTTTGACATAAAAATTATATGTTTCTCAAAAGTAACTCGTAAACTGTCTCATGTAAGTTTTTGTGTCTTATAATATACATATGAGTAAGAGTCAATATATCTTGACGGAAGCCGAATAATAATACGGTTTATAATGCTACACGAGTTGTTATAATTAGTAAAATCATACGAAAAGATTTCTATTATGATTACTCTAATTATGTGCACAACACTAAATCAATTTTCGTAATTTAGATTTAAAAAAATATATCTTCCCGTGATGTACAAAGATCAATATCTTCTATATTAAGGAGATATTATTTTTTAGTAAATTAATTATATAATTTTTAAGGAGTTTCTTCCTATTATTCATAAAACTTATGATAAAACAATAACTGATGTACATATTTCAAAGAATTTATTATGAATAATAATGGACACGAAACTTAAATTTCAAAATCATAAAACCCTTTGTTGGACAAGGCATTTATATTCACAGAATTGATTGTGAGCAGCTAGAATTTAATAATAATCCTATGTTAAGCAACGAAATTCATTGAATTATTGATGTCACGGATAAATTAAAATATCCAAAAATTAAATAAGATCCACCAAACCCAAACTATTATTTTGCGTATATATATATTATGGGTGTTTTTTAATATAAAATTAAATTTTCATTTTATTTTCTAGCAGTACATACTTTTTTACTCTTAACCTTATCGATAATTTTAGTACAATTTTTCATTAGTCTTGGAAATTATTGTATTTTGTTTTTAGATCATGCAAAAATTGTACACAGCTTTTAAAAAGTAGGTAAAAACTTGTGTGAGCCGGTCTCAAAGATCGTATTTTGTAAGGCATGTCTTTTATTTGGGTCATCTATGAAAAAATATTATTTTTTATACTAAGAGTATTACTTTTTATTATGAATATCAGTAGGGTTGACCATCTCACAGATAAAGATAAATGAGATTGTCTATACTCTAAAAAGTAAATGGAGATATTTCAATTTCATTATCTCGTTATACTATTTATGAATAGTCATCTACAATAAAATATATATTTTTTTAGAAAAATAAAAATACATGGTTGTTGACGAATCCTTTAATATAATTTTAAAAGATAAATTTATAGAAAACATATTATCTAAAATTAATGTCCCCACCAAAACTAGGGGTGGGTACGGTATACTGTACCGAACCACGGTACCGTATATCGTACCGTAAATATCGGTATGAAAAAATCCATACCGATACCGATATCGGAAATTCGATATACCGAATGTTTGGTATACCGAATTTTCGATATGAAAAAATTCATACCGACACCGGAAAAATGTCGGTATACCGAAAATATTTTCTGTATACCGAACTTAAATTTAAAAAAAAATTTATTTTCGGTATTTCGGTATATACCGAAATACCGAAAAAAAAAATATGTACTTACCGATACCGATACCGATACCGAAAATTTCGGTACGGTATCATACCGTACCGAAATTTTCGGTATATTGATTTTTTCGGTAATTTCGGTATTTTTTCGGTACGATATTTCGGTATTTCGATATTTCGGTATATTTTCCCAGCCCTAACCAAACTGTGATTCACTTTGTCGTACATAGATAATGAAATCTTCATCTTTTTGGAAATGAAATGAAATCATGACTTTTCAGTTTGTTTGGAAAGTTTTGTGAAATTTAAGTCTTTTTTTTAAAAAAATATTATTCCCCGATAAAGACAATCTCGCAAAGTATCCTATTATTATTACCTTGCTCGAACTTATTTTCCCATTTTATAAATATTGTACATGTAATTATGGCGTTCATCGAATAACTCTTAATTTTGAGAATTTCAGGGAAACTGCATTTTTTTATTCTTTGTATTTGTTTTTTTATATTGTTAATTTACGACTTAGTCTGCTAAATTTATTTTGTTGGCAATTTATATAATTTTTTCAATATAAGCAAGTATGTTAGTACGCGATGCTGATTTTGTTCGGACATAAATATTAACACCTTAGCACTTTGAAAAAAAAAAAACTAAAAATTTCAAAATTTGAAATACAATACCATACTTACATTGGATAATATAAAAAACTAAAATAAAAAAATATATAAGACCAAAAAACTATATTAAGACTAAATGATAAATATAAATTTGAAAACGACCTTTAACGATGGTGAATGACAATAGTGCAACATAAATCTTTAAAATTGATAACTCGAGTATTATGTTTTCGATCGTTTTACTCATCATTGACTAATCATCGCAACTCAACAATCAACATCTTAACAATTGCACTCTTTATTGTAATTTATGATAATCAGATATATGACATTCTCTCTTATAAAAATGAACGATTATTATTTTACCGATAACAATGAACGATGATAATAATTCAACTCAAATAATTTAAATACTAAAAAAAGTCAAAACCTCGTGTTTCAAAACTTAATAATAATGTGATTATCAGTTATTATTATCACTCTCTCAATTAATTAATGTACTAACAAAACAACCGGGAATGTATTGTGTCGTCGTGTACTTCCACTAAGTCTTCATTAGTTCCATTTACCAAGGCCGATTAACGCTTCCGTTTGTCAGCTAACCTCTCTTGACTTAACTGCCACGTTACCGCAATCAATTCTGCCCTCTGATCTCACGATGACTCAGACGCCGTCAGCCTTCCCGCCACTTTCCCGGATCCTGTCTCCCAAATTACAATTTTATCTGAAAGTATGTATTGGATAAATATTTCCTTGTAAAGGTCCATTTTACTATAGTGAAATTCGATGTAATAAAAAATGTGTAATAATAATTGTTAAAACGACTGAGTTCGATGTAAAGTAATAATATATTTAATTTGATTTCTTAGTTTTGATCTAATTATTAAAATATTTGGGTTTAATATAAAATAATGATACAAAATTTCTTATTAGACAGTCTCACATATCAATTTCGTGGGTCGAATATCTTATTTGGTTCATCTATGAAAAAATATTATTTTTTATGCTAAGGCTACATTTGGTAGGTTGGATAAAATAAACTAATGATTAGTATGTAAATGATAAAAAAATGATTGTGATAGAAATGTAATATATGATGTAAAATAATATTATGTTTGATATGATTTTTAAGTATGAGATAATTTTGAATTTTTTGATAAAATGACAAAATTATCCTTCCCCTTCGACGGCGGAGGTGGCGATCGGCCGGCGGCAACGGTCGGCGCCGGCGGTCTGCCGGTGGTCGGTCGGCAAGCAGGGGCGGTGGTCGGTGGGCGGTCGTGGCGGGAAGTGGTAGTGAGTTTGGATATAGACAAGGGTAAAATTGAAAAAATATGATGGATTAATAGTTGAATAAATAATCTTAGGAGGTGATGAGTGATTATTTTATCCCACATAATACAACCTAATCATTTATAGGAATGATTGAGTTGGTTAAATAAAAATCGTATCAAACGCTTGATTAAGTGGGTTTAGAAATCATAAACCCACCCAATCACCCAAACCAAACGCCCCTAATAGTATTACTTTTTATTGTGAATATCGATAGAGTTGACCCGTCTCACAAATAAAAATTCGTGAGACCGTCTCACAAGAAACTTACTAAAATAATAATTGATAAATGATAAATATAATTTCATTGATTGAATTTAACCTAAAATGTTAAATAATAATTTTGTATTTGTTCAATTTAAGTTAATTTTTATTTGACAACAAAAAATACTTAATCTAAATTGGCTGGATGAGTAGGGACCATATATTATACAAAATCAAGTAGATTATTCAATGCATATGGGCCTTGGTTGTCCCTATGGCTCATACTTTTTAGTGGTCCAACAGTAGATCATATGTGATCCATCAACCGGCCAATAAAAAAAATATTTTATATATCTAAAATATTTTTTAAATTCCAATGTAATATATAAATTCACGTGGAGTGTGCTAAAATTTCGAAATATTGGAAGATGCGTAAAATTTTGAAAAAATAAAATTAAGGAAGGTCTGCAATCACTAACAAAAGTGAATATTGATTTTTGGCTTGAATAATAGTTTTTTATGTTTCAAAACTCAACTTTTGCGTTAGCTTCTACATGAAATCTTGAATCCGTTGAGGTGCTGATTTTACTTTTACAAAAGTGATTCTATGAACAAGCTAGTGTTATAATCAATTATTTATCAAATTGCCGACAATATGAATTTGGGTATGCTAATTGTTTCATTATTTCATAGCCCATGGGATATGATATTTGATATTACAAAGTGTTTTTATCTAAAAAAAAATAACAAATCATCTAACACTTGAAATTGGTGTTTTCGTCGATTAATAATACATTTTAAATTAATTAAATTGTTAAGAGTTTTTGAAATTGGAAGAAAAAGAGAGCAAATTCCTATGTGCATTTATTTTCCACTACACGTGATTTCAAATGAGCTGCCCTACATTCCCTGGACATTATTCCCGTTCATCATAGTCCTTATCCTGAGGACATCCACACTTTATCCAAATGTCTTTTTCCCATTCATAAAGTTGTTCAGAAATCAAAGACAAGAATGCAAAGTTTTCTGTCTATCTCAGTTGTCCAAATGCTGCTTAGTTGGGCTTACACTTTTTCTACAAAGTCATTACTCGGCCCGATAACATTTGGGCCTTGTTAATGTAGAAGTAGGAACGACCATACCAGAGATATTATATTGTCCATTTTAAACCAAAAGAATATACTGATTTAACCGATTTTATTTTCGAATAACCGAACCGATCGAAATATTCATAAAAATTGTGAATTTAAAAAAAAACAATGAAGAACTTATAAATAACAAGAAACATTGAACAAAATATTGATAACAAATAGAAATATTGAAGATAAAATAATTGGATTAATGAGTTTTCTTCTAATGTATGAAAAGTTGGGCTTACTTCATATGTATTTTTAATGCATATATATAATTTAAATTAATATATATACTAATTCGGTTAATTCGGTTTAACCTATTTTTTCAAAGTAAAACAGAAACCGAACCGAATTAACTGATTGTTTAAAATTTCAAAATCGAACTTTCGAATTAACCCAACCGAATTTTCGAATTAATTCGGTTCTGTCGGTTGATTCGATTTAACCGAAATTTTGCACATCCTACCCACCAGTTGCCAGTATTGCAATATCTCTCAGGACAAGAAAGTAATTAAAGTTCCCCCCGAAACAAGAATGAAAAGGACGAGGAAATTCACAAAATTCATGCTTCGGTTGCGACTCGTCAAATGTCGAGACTATCCTCACGACACAACAAACAACATCTCCGCCAAATTCATATGACCTCATGCGTAAAAAAACAAATTTGAAAAGCAACCAAGGGTAGTTTAGTCATTTAATGCAACTAACGTCCTTCGAATGTATTGAGTTATTTCAAATTCATTTAATTATCTTTTAAACAAATCTATAGGCATTATGATCAGTACAATTATATTGTTAAAAAGTCCGAGATGAATTTGAGTTTTTTTTTAATTTATTTAAATAATAAATTTGAATTCAAAACATGAGTTCAAATGGCTCAATTCAAATACAATCTCAAAATTGTTAGAGTAAAGTAATATTTTTTCAAGAATGACTCAAATAAGTGATCTGTCTCACAAAATACGATCCGTGAGATCGTCTCAAACAAGTTTTTGCCAAATCGTTATTTACATCTAGTATGCAAAATTTTCAACTCAAATGGTCTTTTAAACCTTTTGTTTGTTGAAGGAAGGATGTGCAAAATGGGAATCATACAGAGGAAAATTAATTTTGCTTTTCCAACACTAATTTGTTTGTTCGAAGATATTTAAATACAAACAATAATAACGCCCAAGGAATGTTTTTCGGAAATATCTTCATAACATTCGTGTTTATGTAAAACCTTTAGACCATGATCTATACTTACATGTACCACAAGCTTCATAATTTTGTATCCTTAACATGTACTGTCTGTAATAAATTATATCTTATAAAGAAAGTAATAATCATATATTAGGTGGCTTATATTAAAATAGTATAAAACTTTAATTTAAGGATAAATTTCAAATAAAACATCAACCCTTATTTCTTTTAAAGTTTACTCCATGATTCATCAAAAGTTGATTTGAGCTCCTTGATATATTTAAGATTTTGCATGATCATCATAGAACCTCATTTTCGATACGTGAAGTTGTTATACCTATCGAGCCTGTCCAAATACATAAGGTAACGCAAGGTTTCCAACCTCTATATCATGAATCAATGGTTTTTTTTTATAACTCATCGTGCTTCCGTATAATAAATTAAACATTTTACAAATTTTATCGGAATGTCGTCAGGTTGTATCCACTAAGTTTTACAAATTGCTCCCCATAGCCTAACCAAGCAGTCACAAGAGATGGTTCCTAACGTAAATCTCTTCAACGGTACTTAGCACATGTATTGTTTTATACCTTGAGGTATATAGTAAAAAAGTTTAATTTTGAAAATAATACATGAGAGTTACAATAAGCTTTGATTCTTTTATTCAAATATCAACATATTATTATATAGTAACATCCTATAGAGGAGGATAAAATTATTTAACTACTGATCGTAGCTGGAATTACAACGCACATAAAATGAAAATATTTAAAATATATATTTTAAAATATAAATGAAGAGGTTGAATGATGTCTTCATCTTCCTTATATCACAATATATACAAAAATCTTGATGGATTTGAAATACGGAATTCAAACTTGTGAATTGCACGTCAGTTGTGACCGACAACATCTTTTAGTTGGTGTACTACTAGTTAGTGGTATGTCATGTTGTGGTGGTCGAGTAGTCAATCACCATTAATGGAGTGGTTGAATTGCATGTCTTCTTTTACTTTTGTCAGCAAATATTTTGCTTTTATATGGTCCCTGAAAAAAACGTGACTTGTGTGGACCTTCGCCACTTGGACTTGTGTCTGCATTATGTTTTCGGTCAAATCTTGGCTGAAAACTTTTCCCGAATTCTGGCTCTTTCTGGTTTGGGAATTCTGGGCAGATTTTTACTAACATTCTTCCCACATAAGCCATACTGCAAAATTTCTGACGAGTTTCTTTACTCCCTGACAGTTTGCTGTTCCATACATGATTTCTTTTCTTTGCAAATATTTATTATGCAAAGCTTGTAGTTTTTTTGTCATGGTATTTTACAGTAAAGATCCATTTACAGAATTTTGAAAAAACTTACATGGAAACTTGAATTTGTCCATCTCTGCGAGACACACCCATGATATTCATGCTAGTCTGATGGAGATGTCGTCTTCAATTAGTGATGAAACAAAAGGTGTTTCATTATCCGGAAGATCCTTGATCAACTTTTGAATGTTCATGTGTGGTCTTGTCAACTTGATGAAGTGAAAGGCTTCGTGTGAGCTTTTTCCCGTTGGTTATGGTGTTGCACTAAAAATGTAAAGTTCTATAATACATTCTCTTGACAAATAATCATTATTTGCCTATATTTTATGAACAACTGCCTGGATTCATTTTTGTAGTGCTGAGATTTATGAGAAGCTGGACGATGTAATATAAAATGAAACAAGAGCCATAAATTCATATTATGTTTTTACCTCATTGAATATGAATTTGGTTTCATCAATATTCTATTATATTTTTATGCTACATCAACTCGGATTGTGGCTGTGTTGATGCCTATTATTGTTTTCAATTTCTCCAAGTTCTGTCGATATACCTGAAATGGATAAACTATAAGCTCGTCAATTATTAGATTTTCCCTTTTCAGTTTGGGGTTTAGAGTTGATCTCTCCATCTTCAATCTCCGAGGTAAAAGATTGACTTGAAGGCTCGAGGTAAGGATCCGGAGCTTCAATTTTTCTTTGGCTGACTCATCTAAAGATGATCCCGACATAGCATTTCTACTAGGTATACTTTAATTCCTTGCTTAAGATATAGAGTCATGTACTCGAAGACTCTTAATTTGAGAAACCAGTGGCTTCTCAATAGCCCGGAGAATCGACTTTTGTAATTTAAACCATAGCTGAGTATAAACCTGTAAACAACATGCTATTCGATAAGAGACATTGCTTTTTATCAACTTTTTGTAGCCTACCCGCAATCTCTGCGTTTATGACAAGCTTATTGAACTTGGTTTGAAGCATTTCAAGGTTTTCCATCAGTGCCTTTGTACTTTCATGATGACATCGATATTACCATTGTTCATCTTTTATTAAGAAATCTAGAAGAATATTTTACAAGATTTAATAATAACAATATCAAGATTATAATTTTGAATTATATTTTTTCAAAAAAGATTTTATCTGTGTATTATCAACTTTTAAGGTAATTTTTTTCGCAAGTAAAAAACAATGATCATTTTTCAAAAGTATTTTTTACTGCATAAAATTTCATTGCGTTGTTATGTCATCGTATGACTTCTGCATATGAGAATAATCAATTGAAATACCTACGTGATTGTTCTTCACATGATGTGAGTTTTGTAATAATTGCTACCCACCAATCAGCACTGACATCTGTATAGAATACCAGATCATTATCTTGAGAAATAACCATTTGTTGGAAGATTTTTTTATATCTCTTTTTAGCTAGCTAAGTCCTTTTATGAGTTACTATGTCCATATAAATCTTGCATTTTTTTTTTGTAATGGATTAAACATTTTCTTATGTTTTGCTATGTCTTAATGAACGTTTCTGCAAAGTTAACAACTCATAAGAAGTTTTAAAATTGTTTCTTCTCTTTTATTTCATATGGTAAATTCCGCAAATTTCCACTATGCGTTATTGTATACAGAGAATATGAGTTCATCGGATGTAACTATATCTCGATGACTATAAATGATCAAAAGATCTTCATTGTAATTATATTTGATCATTTTCTTGACATCTCATAGGAATATTTATGTTACAAACTCTAAATCCATATGGTACGAAGCTATTATGAGAAGTTATATTTCTTTTAGTTGGATGTTTTGATATGTTCTTAATTGAAGTATTGTTTCTCCAAACCGTTTAAAATCTTTCATTTTTTGGTTCAACCATTTATGTCCCAGTTATTACATCAATGATATTTTTGATTATTTTATCATAATTGGAGAGTTCAAATTAAGATTTTAAGTCATGGAGTGTAAATCATGAGTTGAAACTGGAATAATTTAATTACTACCATTTTGAACAAAATTACAATTTTGCAAAAATTATAGTTTTTTTATACGAGATTCCCCATTTTCTCCCCAATTCACTGTCAATAACATACACACATCTTTGTACGTATATATCTATGCACGGAGAGAGAAAATCTGAATCCTAAAAATTTGTACTAATCGATGTTGTTAATATGGCACGCCCTAAATTGTTAAATCTGAATTCGTATTCTTCATGAAGAAGCCGATGCACCGATCTTATTCTGACGGACCCTCCAATCCCAAAACCTAAGCCCCTCCGGTCGACTTTTGGGATCGTATTGTCGTTTCTGAAATTTTATGCAGTGAAATAAGGCGGTGGAAATTTAGTTGATTTTTTTCCTCTCATTTTTTTTATTGTTCCTGGTAATTCCTTTCATCGATTTGTGAGAAGAATGAACGGTGGTGATGGTGGAGATGCAGCGGCAGCTACGGCGGGTCCACCAGCGCCGCTGGAATGGAAATTTTCTCAGGTATTTGGGGAGAGGTCGGCTGGAGAAGAAGTGCAAGAAGGTAAAATTGATTAATGAGTGTGATCAATTCATGCTACGGTTCGGATCTTGTTGTAAACTTTTGGGTTCCAGCAATTTGACCTGTTTTGGGTTTGTTATTCGAGTGGAAATTAATTGGTTTAGCGCAAATTAACTGTGACTTGTATGAGTTTCGGTTGGGAGTTTCAGCGAATTATCCGCCTGTTACTGTTTTTAATCAGTTATTTTAGGAGAAATGGTGTGGTGGTGAACTTAATCAGTTTAATACTAGTTTGATTCTGCATAATATTACTGTATGAACTTAATTATGTGTCTGAACAATGTTAATCAGTCTGGCGTTGGATCTCTATGATTTGCTATCACTTCGTGTTGCTCTGGTTTTCTTTGATCTGAATTTGAAGACGAATCCCCCACCTTTTATTGCTTGCACTCCAGCCATCAACTTTATATCGAGGCAAAGCAAGCGTTGGCTTGTTTACCCTCTGTGCATGCAGTGATATAGTTTTCGTTGGATATTTTTTCAAGCGCGATTATGTGGTTTAATTATGTACTGCCACTTGTTGCTTTAGTAATGGGCATTAATGTTGTTTATCCGAAACGTCGAAACTTTTTAGCTAATGGCGAATTATCAGGAAATTCATTCGGCAAATTGGAAAGGAGCTGTCTGTTCAATCTTTTTGTCCTTTTTGGGTCATAGGAAATCGATTGTGGCAAGTGTCATGAGATGATATTAGGCTTCCACGATGCGACAATCCAACGTTTATCAACGTAGGACTTTACAAATGTTGGTCTGTGTACGTGGCTCTATTCAAACGTGTCATGTTTTGGTATCATCTAAGTGGGTTAAAAAGGACTTAACGGAAGTTGATTTTTCCCCATTCCAAGTAAAGATTGAAAATTGGCACATTTTGCCGATTATTGCAAATTGATTTTTCCCCATTCCAAGTAAAGATTGAAAATTGGCACATTTTGCCGATTATTGCATTTATTAAACGTGATCGAGTAACTATTTCCATGGTTTCTTATCTTACATTATCAATGCAATAGGTACACCGTTGTAGAATTAATATTATATTTATGAAACTGTCATTCTTTTATTGTGTATGGATCAAATCTCCATTAGCATTATAATGCTGTGCTGGTTATTCTAGAATACTGACTCATATGAATGTTGATAATTTAATTCATCTTGGAGTGGATTTAGGTTACATAGTAAATCCAATCTATATGAATCCGGAGAATTGGTAAATCCCTAATGATATACTAGATTTGGCTTGTTTGTTGAGAGGTGCAACAAATCATCCAATTTGTTCTGTACCATGGACAGTATACTTGTGGGGCATGACAGTCATTATGATTACGATGATGATGATGATTCTGCAGATGCGAGCCTTCTTCAAAGTCTAATAGCTTCCCACATGTATTGAGTGGCTTAGAAAATGCTCTTGCTCTAGTTTTAACTTGATGTTAATTGTCCATGCATGAATTAGTGAATTCTAAAATGATTGGTGCTGAACTTAACATGTCGTTATATTTTACTCTTCAATTCTACGTAGATAGCAAAAGATGATAGCATAGTATCCTCCTCTCTTGGTTTTTATCATACTTGGTGCACATTTTAAGTTGTATCTCGAATGAAATGTTTTACCCTTGATTCGTCCTTCTAATATACAGTTGATATAATATCTGCGATCGAGTTTGACAAAACTGGCAACCACCTTGCTACTGGTGACCGTGGTGGAAGGGTGGTTTTATTTGAAAGGACAGATGCTAAAGAGGTTACAATCCTCATGTCAAATTATTTTATCTTGGTGACGTGGTGTCTTGTTCGGTCGTTTTTAAAATATTGTTTCCTTTTGCAAATGTATTTTGCAGCATGGGAGAAATCGAAAAGATTTAGAGAAGATGGACTACCCAATAAGTCGACATCCGGAGTTTCGTTACAAGACTGAATTTCAGAGCCATGAACCTGAGGTCTATATAAAAAATTTCTTTTTCCACTTTCTCATGTAACATACCCGTGAGATTCCCAGTGTAATTGTATTTTAAGCGTGTGGCTTTAGTTGTAGCTACGAATTATGATTGAGTTGTGATGCATACTAATGCCCGTTTCTGCAGTTTGATTATCTGAAGAGTTTGGAAATTGAGGAGAAGATCAATAAGATACGCTGGTGCCAGACAGCTAATGGAGCCGTCTTTCTTTTGTCCACTAATGACAAAACCATAAAGTTTTGGAAGGTGAGATCTAGAATTCCCCTTTTCTGGTAATTTGTTTGGAAATAAAGAGACATATTCCAATTTAATTGTTCTTATTTATCTTTATGCACAGCTTTAATTTAGACTTCAGCCATTTGTGGATCTCAATTAATTATAGTATTTGTTCTGAACATATAATGTGCCTATTTCTTAATGGGTTTTTATGTCTTTAATGCACCAACCAAAGCAGTGTCTTAGCACTCAACTTTTGTGATCACCAGCGGGATTTCTTCCTAGCGTACCTGGACTGGAATTGTTTTTTTCCCCGAATATAATGAAATCTAATTATGCATGTTATACCTTAAAAATATTGATACTCTGATTCTTCAGTTTTGGTATTACTCATTTCATTCCCTCCCTACATTTTTTCATTAATCCTGCATCTATATTATTTTAAGGATTCGGATGTTTCTGTTTGATTTGGGCAGGTTCAAGAAAAGAAAGTTAAGAAAATTTCTGAATTGAATGTTGATCCTTCAAAAGTTTGTAGTGCTGCAAGTTCTATGGTTTCTTCTAGTCCTAAGCAGTATCTTTCTAACGGGAGTTATCCAGATCGATCTCACTTTTCTTCGAGAAATGATGGATTGCCTGACGGCATCCATTCACTGAGATTGCCTATGGTAGTTGTACTTAACTGAGCTGAAGTTTTACTTGAAGAATCAGGATTTCTACACACATGTATCATGTGATGGCCATCTATTTTAATTTATTTTGTTACCCATACCCTGGTAACGATTGTTTGTTTTAATTTTAGATTACAAGTGGTGAGACCAGTCTTATTGCAAGATGTAGGAGAGTTTATGCTCATGCTCATGACTACCATATCAATTCAATCTCAAATAACAGGTGAGGAATAAAAAATTGTCTTACTTTGTATATGTATTTCAGTATTTTAGTGAATTCATGTTACCTCCTTTCTTATATCATTGTCTAGAGTTGGGAGAACCTCAAAAATGAAGCCGTACCTGAGGTTTTATTTTGGGTGATGTAAATTCTTCATATATAGCCGTGAAATGGGGAAGCATTACCGAGAACACATCGGACAGACCCTTGCAGAATATTAAACAATGATAAACTCTGTCATTGCCTTATTTCTCCCTAAAAATATAATTCAAGTGACCTCTTTTAATTGTTGGATTTATTCTGAGGATGATAAAAATAACAGAGGCTCATGATTTCATTTTCCATTGGTACTGAAAAATTGTGGCTCACAACTCGGATATTCTAGCATTTATTAATTAATGAATATCTTAGTAGCTCCTAATTCAGGTAATACCTTTTGATTAAAATGAGCTGTTGGAAAATTTCTGTTCACCTAGCTATACCGTATGAAGCATTGTCTTTTTATGCTTGAATGCATAGTATGCCTCAAAACTACCACATGGACTACCTGCTTCCGAAACATCACCTACGAAAATTTCACGTCTTCCATGGCCACCCCCTTTCTCTTTGTTTCAGTGACTATGAGTTCAAAATTTCTTATTAATTTTTGTTGCAATGCTTTTCAGTGATTATGAAACATTTATATCAGCTGATGATCTGAGAATAAATCTCTGGAACTTGGAAATAAGCAGTCAAAGCTTCAATATTGTTGATGTGAAGCCAGCAAATATGGAGGACCTAACTGGTGAACTGTTTGTTTTATATTTTCAATAGATTTTGTCTGTTACTATTATTTTCTGCTCATTTCATCAGGATTGTTCCAAATCTCAATCAGTTGAGTGAAAGTTCAACCTGTTTTTTTATCCTTTCAAATTCTGAACGTGCTATGTCATCGCTTGTCTAAACAACCCAACTGTTTGGAAAATATCTTTACCGTCTTAGTTCATGAATGGACAAATAAGAATAATATGGCAATTAAACAGATCAACTCACCATAATGCCAATGCTGAACTAGTTGTGTTGACTGATGTTTACCTTATTGCAGAGGTGATAACATCAGCAGAATTCCATCCTACTCATTGTAACATGTTAGCATATAGTAGTTCAAAAGGATCCATTCGTCTTATTGATCTGCGGCAATCAGCTTTGTGTGATTCACATTCTAAACTGTAAGTTAATTAGTTTTGTACTCCAAAGTGCTTTTTCCTGAGAAATTTAAATGAGATAATCTTCCAGAATGGAAACTCAAATGTGTGTGGTCACTAAAAATCTGAGTTGTTTTTCTGTCCCTCCTTTCATTCTTATGCCTCGACAACTGTTTTTCATTTTGATATATTTTTCTTGCAAATGCTCTATAATTAATGAGATATTAACGATCCGTTTGTAAACAGATTTGAGGATCAGGAGGCGCCTGGCTCGAGGTCATTTTTCACCGAGATAATCGCTTCAATGTCAGATGTTAAGTTTGCCAAGGATGGAAGACATATACTTAGTCGTGATTACATGACCCTAAAGGTTCTATCTTGTGATATTGTTTGCACCTTGACAAGCATGTTGTTAGTTCACCAATTGGTCAAAAAGTTTTAAGTTTGGGTTGGTTCAACTGAGTCACATTGGCTATACCTAGGCGTCACATGGCTAGTGAAACATGCGCTCTGAGGCAATGAACAAATTCTCACACGGTAGTGTTCAGGTGTTAGAAAAAAATGAGTAGTTGTGATTTAATAGCACGGAATTAGAGTGTCTGAAGGTGGCTGTTCTCATTTTGGAGTACTAAAACTTTCTAAGATTATTTCCCAACTCCATCATGACCATGAAAGTGGGAAACAATCTATGACGTGATCTATTCATTTGTTTCAATATTTTGCTGTTCAAAATTTCCTATCCTTGGAAGAATATCTGTACTGGGAGATTTTTTGGATCAGGATCGTATAAATATTCAAATGTCTTTATCAGTGTTAGTTTTGTTAGTCGCTGAGTATTCATGTTATTCGGTTTCAGTTGTGGGATATCAATATGGATTCTGGTCCAGTAGCAACTTTCCAGGTTCATGAGTATTTAAGACCCAAGGTAAATCAAACGCCAGCCAATGACCCGGAGCCACTATTTTATTTTTGATACATGTGTTGCTGAGCTGATTAAAATTATTTTGATAACTTCCAGCTATGCGACTTGTATGAAAATGATTCTATTTTCGATAAATTTGAATGTTGCCTCAGCGGTGACGGTCTTCGGGTGGCAACTGGTTCTTACAGGTATATTCTCAAGTTTCTGTGTGGTTGAAATTTTAATATTGCTTTCTTGTTTGTCTATCTTACAAAATTATTGTCTCGATTTCAGCAACCTGTTCCGCGTGTTTGGTTGTAGTGCGGGCAGCACTGAAGCAACCACTTTAGACGCTAGCAAAAATCCAATGAGGTACTTCTATCAGTCTAGATTTGTCAAGTTGGTAAAACTTAAGTTATGCCATAGTCATACAATCTTGCTTCATATTTGTTTAACACTAACCACTCGATCACATTTTCAGAAGGCAGATTCAGACCCCTTCCAGACCTGCCAGGTCCCTGAGCAGTAGCATTACTCGAGTTGTGAGACGAGGTATTTTGTTTTCCCTCACCGTCTTCTTATCTAAACTTCTCTTTGTGAAATTTGAAGCACATTGTCGAGATCTAAATTACAGGCTCAGAAAGTCCTGGAGTTGACTCCAATGGAAATTCGTTTGATTTCACTACAAAGCTGCTTCACCTTGCATGGCACCCATCGGAAAACTCAATAGCCTGTGCTGCTGCGAATAGCCTGTACATGTATTATGCATAAAACCTCCATTTTCAGAAAATCATGCGCCATATTGGGACCGCTTTGTCCAGTAAATCAAGCCTTGCCTTCTCAAACCTGTATATGAACAACCGATGCTGTAGCATACGGGCCTCAAATAGCTTTGCAAAGGACAACAATTGTCTTTGTACCTGGAAGCGAACGTTCATCAGTTTACACCCTTTCCGCTTCACCATCTATTTTCCTTCATTTTTTTGACGTCTTTCCTGGAGAGGAGAGGCACTGTTCTTTCTATGTCAGGGTTGAAGTTTGGAAACAACGGGTGTAATTCACCTGTGAACAAAACTAAAGGCCGTCTTGTATTGTCCCTGGTTTTTCTCTTTTTTTTATTTAAGGTAAAGATGCAGCTTTTCTACTTTATGGAACGGAGCTACTGCTTACCGTTGAGAGGTTCAAGTTCACGACCTTTGGACAGGAGCCTAATGCTTTTACTACTCTTTTTACTTATAGAGTATGATTTTACGGTTTAACTAGTTTTCTTCTTCTTTTTAAAATTCTCGTAGATTTTCTTTCTTGGGAGTAAACTTTGGGTTCGCCATTAATTTGTACAAAATTAATTTTCGGCAGCCTATGCATTTTAGTTTTGAGATCACTTTGTGAAGGTCCAGACTCAAGATCAGTGGGCGGGGTGAATTTAACTTTTTATATTTTGGATAAGATTTACCTACTTTTGTGTGCTAATAATCCTGTGATAATAAATTTTTCTTCCATATCTAATATTAAATATAAGAAGTTATATTTGGTAATAAACAAAAAAGTGGAAACATACCGTTTCAGCTCTTTGGTTTGGGTCATTGGTGTTGGTGTATGTATTATTTCTAGGACAATTAACCATTGCGAAACAAAGAACAAACGGAAGTAAATGAACAAAACTTTAGGTAATTATTTTCCTTCATAATTCTTTTCTTTACTGATCTCAAGCTTCACATTAATTAGTAGTTATTAGCCCATTAATATTTTTTAATCACCTCATATTTTAAGTAACCAACTAAGGAAAACTTGACCCCATAGTTATTGTTCAGATTAAAAAATTTATAAATTTGTCTAAACTTAAGTTTGCATTTGATTGATTGATTTGAAATTAAGGTTTTGAACTAAATATTAATAAATAAGAAATCCCCAGCTCGAGAGTGACTGCGCTGTCAACGGTATTCCATATAATTGATTGTATGTATAGTTTGCGATATCTAATCTGACAGTCTCTGTGACGTGGAGTTGCCGAAATAATTCACAAAGATCAACGATAGAAGCACCAAACCCCATGTCTTCAATTCTCTCTCGGAATTTCCACTCTTTCTCCAAAAAATTCTTCATTTCTAGAAATAGTAGACTCACCTGAAATTCAAGCTTTATATCGATGAAAAACTACTAAACCAATCACCTGGTTTTACTGATCCAGGTCCGAGTTTCTTGATTGTTCTGCGCCTGCCCTTCTACCGTCCTTATTCCAAAAACCCGAGTACACTATTTTCCTCCCTTATTAAGGCGTACCCACTTCGAATTCAATCCCAAAACTCAATCTTTTCATCGTTTCCGAAATCAAAATCAAGTTAAAACTCACCCGCATAAAAAATTCATCCAAAAGCCGACCTTTTTCATCCAAAGAATGCAAGACCCATCGCTGTATTCTCAGATCAGATCACAGGTACAGCCGCAGCCACAGTTCCCAGATCAAGAACACTTGAAGTGTCCGAGGTGTGATTCCGCAAACACGAAATTTTGCTACTACAATAACTATAATCTCTCTCAGCCACGCCACTTTTGCAAGAGCTGTAAAAGGTACTGGACTAAAGGCGGCGCGTTAAGGAACATTCCCGTCGGCGGCGGCTCCAGGAAGAACACAAAGCGTAGCTCCTCCTCCGCCGCCTCACACAACCATCAGAGCAAACGCCCTGCAGCATCAGCATCTAATAACAGCAAAACTGACGGTGCATCAGAAATTAAAGAGCTATTACCTCTCGAGGGGGATAACTACGTGGGGCAGTTTGCTAACTCGGTGGAGGTGAGTGGGGGTTTCAGCTCTCTGTTGGGTGGGCAATTTGGTAATTTTCTTGATGGAACCAATGGGTCAAGCTTGCAGTTGAAGGCCCATTTTGGAGATCCGGGCCCGGGTCATAATATGGATCATCAAGTTGGTTTGGAAAGTAGGGTTGGTAGTAAGAATAGTAATGGTTTCTTGGTTAATGGTGGCAGTGGATTATGGCTCGGATGATCTCTTGGTTGGTTATTTACGCCAAAAGGTCAAATATTCCAGTGTAAGGTAAGAAATGTATTGAAAAATGACGAGAGAATTTGACTTTTTTTCCTTTTCAAGGAACTTCTTTTCCCTGTATTTTAAAAGTGGGTGATGCAGAATTTGATGAATGTAAATATAGCAATATTAAACTATAAATAATTTTGTTTGAAAATATGTCGAGTTGTTAGGTCGAAGCTCGATCTCAAGATTTTATCTCAAACTTAGAACTTAATATTAAATCAGTTATAAATAGTGGACATTGACCATTGCATTTGCATTCAACTATTGAGGTAAAGGTGGTGTGCGTTTTGAAAATCTGTATTCTAATTGTGGAGGTGAGCCTGTAAAAATATATTCTTCTTTCTTTCCTTTGAATGGCCTATTAGTATCAAACTATCTCCCCTAAATTTTAATATTTTTTACATTATTACATACATTTTTTAATTAATGTTTCTCGCTTCCTACGTTCAAGAAACTAATTTCATTCCCTTGACATGAAAACCAGCTGCAACTTGCAACACAGGGAATGCATCACTGGTTGAATAGTATCTCCGATGAATGTTGGTTGTCCATTTTAAGTATCAGACCTTTTGTAGAGTTTGATTTGATCTGAATTATTGTCAATACATTTTGCTTTAAAAAGAAAATCGAGGCTCCACGTCGGGAACTAGTTATTTTCTGCCTAATTATTTGGTGGGACAAATTGCTGTATGTTTTGATCAATAATCTGTCTTGGGATTGAATTAATATTGAATTTGTGTTGCCTCTTCATGAACATTGAGATTCGGAAGCAGTGATGAAAATCTGATGTTGAGCTGGCCTGAAGATTATGGGATATTTTAGTTGGAAGTCGGAAGATATGGAAAATCATTTTAGTATAACTAATCTCGTGTTTTTGTTCTTGAATGACTGTCTAAAATATTTAATCTTTTTGTATGATTTCCCCTTGGTCTGTCTGGCATTGGTCGGTCACCTTCAAATATTTTTTTTATTTGCGAGATCTTGTTTATTAAATTAAATGGTCAAATTTCTTCATTATTATATTGATCATGTCGACTTATTTTGATGTAGGGGTGTCGGGTGGTCCAAATCTTAATATAATATATATATATATAGATTAACTATTTTTTTATTACTTCTGTCTTCAATATGATAACTATTTTGAAAACAAGACACGACGTGGGTCATTGGCCGCCATTTTTTTTTATTAACATATAATTTTCATCAACAACTATTTTTTAAAGTCAAAAATTTGTGTGAGACGGTCGTATTTTGTGATACGGATCTCTTATTTGGGTCATACATGAAAAAATATTACTTTTTCTGCTAAGAGTATTACTTTTTATTTTGAATATCGTTATGATTGACTCGTCTCATAGATAAAGATTCGTGAGACCGTCTCACCTACTCATTTTTTAAAGACTTTTTTTTTTTAAATAGCTCTTTCTTTGTTGTATATAAAAAAACACTTATTGGGTCTATTGTTTATAATTTTCTATTTCTTTCTTTCCATTAAGGCTTAAACAGTTGACTTAAATGTGCGAATCGTTTGCTCTAAACGGATTTATTTTGTTCACTACCATTCTATTCATTGTGAGACTGACTGGCAAGGATGACTTGAGAAGAGTTTAATGAGGGTCAACTTTCTTTTTTGTCAATCAAGTCAAAATCTCTATTTATTAATTTTTTTTAAAAAATTTAATGATAAGCAATATATATATATATATATATTAAAAAAACAAATTTAAGCAGTATATCATTTTTAATAAAAAAATAATCAATTATAAAATGACAAAGTCTAATGCATGAACGCTAAGTTTTGAATTAATGGTGGGCCCACTAGATAACCCTTGCATAAAGGGAAGGAGTTATATTATTGGTCCATCTCCATACATGGACCAGAAAGGCCCAAATAATAGCTCTCAGCCCACGCTTAATGGACCACTTAATGTCCACATATAGTTGGTCAAGGTGGGCATGTCATTTTTTGGATCACTGAAATTAGGGCCTGCGGCATGGATTTGATCCGGAGTAGAATATTACAATAATAAGTTTAAAATGATATTTATGTTTTCGTGTATTTCAAATCAATCATAATTATTTTTTAATTTATATAAATAACAAACATGCGGGTTTTAAAATTCACCCGACATAAATACATTCAAATATATTTGAAATTCACGGTTTGTTAAGCACATCTTTTATATATATATATATATATATATATATATATAAGCGTAATTGTCAGACAAAAAGACATAAATTTCATAGGTCTTATTCGAAAATAAGATATTTTATTTGTATTTATTTGTTTTTTTTAATGTAGTCGAATCAAACGCAAGATGAAAACAAATAATACAAGTCTTGTTATTTTCACCTACAAATATTGTTCTCTTCATCATAAA